>NC_086317.1:177879086-178179086 GCF_036172605.1 Pelobates fuscus | reverse complement strand
CAATATCTCTGGATAAGAGTTTGATATGCTAAACTTGGCAAATTACCAGTAAATATATTGTTCACTTATTCCTTCTGCAGTAAGGAATATTGGAGCACTATATTTCATTAGCTTATTATGATTTCTAAGTTAGAAATCTGACCAGCCTTTATCCAGGTATATTTCTGCTTTTAGTAAATTTAATTAATTTTAATTAAATTGAATTAAATAAAACCAGCAAATTCACCAGTTTTTTTGGTAGAATTTCTTTAGCTTGGAGATATTCCGTGAATTGTGCATACAAGTATGAGAATATTGAATTGTGGGAATTGGAAAGTTTCCAAAGTTCTGATTTCCAAAGTCTCAGTTGAAAAAGACAAGTGTTAGCTTTTTCAGAGTTTCAGAATTAGTTAGAAGAGATACAGAAAATTAGGTGTGTCCAGCTTTTGCTCCAGATCTCAGACTTCAGCTCTCTCTCTTCAGCTCTCCTCAATTTTTAAAGGAGAAGCTTCCCTACAATTTCTTTATGTCACTAGTTTATAGAGTAAGGTGGACGTGTCTTCCCTACAGGCTATTATAGAGACTTTGGTCAATAGATGGCGTAGTAACGCCACAAGAAATTCTCGTCAGGAAGACCAACTACCACTTTGTATAAGGGGTTAACTTAATTTTGTGATGCATTTTACATCAATGTTGCTATCTTTATGGGTCCCCATTCATCAAAGATGTGTCATTCTTCAAAGGTTCTCTTTCTTGAGACAGACGTCTGGGTTTAAGGCCATACAATTTGATTTTTACACGTCTATCCTTGGTTTCACCTTCTTTAATAATGGAGTTCTGTATCAATTCTTTGAATTTAAAAAGTAAAATTAATTACTTTTTGTGTTATCTGTTTATTGTAATCCTGTGTCTGGTTCTTGTGTGAAACTGTGTGTAGCACTTAATAATGTGACAACATGTGATATATACATGTCTTTTATACACATTCCTCTAATATTAGTTTATAATAATGACTTTCCTCATAGATATTCAATCCATGAATATTCAATATTATTTACATAGGTACTATTTATATATGACTAAACATAATTATAGTTAGTCTATATGTGGATATAAATATATGTATATATATATATATATATATATATATATATATATATATATGTATGTATGTATGTATTTATGTGTGTGTGTGTGTGTGTGTGTGTGTTTGTGGGCTGTTGCTTTTTCTACCCCCCTTCTTGCAGACATAAGGTCTTGTAAGAAAGAGCCTTATGTCTGGCCAATGTTAAAGGTAGATGCATTCCTTTGCTAGTGAATAGAGTTACAGAAATAAAATGTGTCTGTCTTTGCAATTTTGTTACAAAATGGAGTCACCTCTGCTTAATGGTGACTTACAGTATACATTTTTAGTTCCTATCTTAACACAAAATGTCTGCCAGTGGAAATACCCGGACAGGATCCTTCCCACGTCACTTCTAGGTCTCACCTTTCAATCCTCTTTAGTAATGGCAAATCTTTAAGAAAGTGGAAGCGAATAGCTACATAGAGTAAAGATCCTGCCATTTTCTCTGTGGTTATTAAATGCCCCAAAGGCCCAATCACTAAGGGTCAGACAAAATTGCACAGACGATACAAAATGTCAGGAATAAGCACAAAAAATTATGAGATTTGAAGATAAGGGATATCAAAAGGAATTATTAAAGCAAGGATATAAATAAGTACTAAGAATAGAGACACATTGAAAGAATACAAAAATAAAATGAATACAAACAAGGATAACCAATTGGCTTTTATTTGCCATTTTAATTGTCGTAGACATCAAAATAAGAAAATGTTTCTTATATAAAAAATTACGAAATACTGAACCAAGTACTACCTGAAACACCCACTATTATATACAGAGGAACTTGAAAAATAGTGTAGAACATATAAGGCTTAAAGAACCAAAACAATTTGTAAGCAGTCTAAAGGCTTCTATGGCTGAGGTAGTTGTGGGGCATGCAAGAATACTTGCATTAAATCTGACTGATTAAGGCATTTACTCATTCCTGGGATAATTTTTTTTTTTTTTGCTATTAAACAAGTGATTATTGTGAGTTAAACAAGTGAGTATTGGGGCATGGCCTAGACACTGAAGAGAGCAGTCACCTGCAGAGCTCCTGCTGTACACTTGTTAACTTACCACGACATGGTGAAGAAGGCAAAAAAAAGCTTAAAGCCTTTGTGGATGACAGTTTACGGAGAATCAGCGATCTTCTGCCACCTTTATTAAGATGAATGAGGGATGGATCCCGAAGGGACTGACAGTGGGCGATACATTCGACTAAAAAAGGCCTGATGAGGGGGACTACTTAACACACCACTCCTATCTGGTGGCACATTAGATTGCACGCGCAGTGCCCCAAATTTGAAGTAGGAGGACCGACCAAGCATCTTTTTCCATCTCCCGCTTCCTAAAATCGATGCCTTATATACACGTCCCCTGATAGGGGACGTAACAGGGACTAAACTGACAAGAATAGTACTACTTAACACACTACTCCTATCTGGTGGCACATTAGATTGCATGCGCAGTGCCCCAAATTTGAAGTAGGAGGACCGACCAAGCATCTTTTTCCATCTCCCGCTTCCTGGGTGGAGGAAGAGAGACCTTCAATGACATCAGTGAGGACAAGGAACGGGACATGGCTAGCTTGGTATCCAACCTTGTGCAAATGGGGAGTTTGCAGTTGTGCAAATGGACTGTTTGCGGTTGTTTGCGGTGCGTTAAACGGGGAGTTTGGTCTGTCACTGTGAAGCGGGCGCAACCCTTACACTACCTGATCGATACAACATCATACCTGATGTTTTAAAGCACGTTATTCAAAACAATTTAGGAATGTTAGGTGATTTATGCCCTTTATGGATTAAAACCAGACTCTGCATCAACTATGTCATTTTCCATGGGAGTTTTGCCATGGATTCCCCTCCGGCATGCCACAGTCCAGGTGTTAGTCCCCTTGAAACAACTTTTCCATCACTATTGTGGCCAGAAAGAGTCCCTGTGGGTTTTAAAATTCACCTGCCCATTGAAGTCCATGGCGGTTTGCCCGTTCGCAAACATTTGCGGAAGTTCGCGTTCGCCGTTCGCGAACCGAAAATTTTATGTTCGCGACATCACTATATATGAATATACCTAAGTTAGAGAGGTAATTTGCAATGAGGTAAATTGTCCAACATACCTGTACATTCTGTGGTTTGACCTATAATTCTTAATTTGTTCTACAATCCAAGGTAAAATAATTTAATTTTTAAGATTGTTTTCTGAAATGTGTACTGGATTAGCATAATAAGAACCATTACATTTACATCAAGACAGTATTTGACGTGTCCTTAAAGGGACACTCCAGGCACCCAGACCACTTCTGCTCATTGGAGTGGTCTGGGTGCCAACTCCCACTACCCTTAACCATGCAAGTGTAATTATTGCAGTTTTTCATAAACTGCAATATTTACATTGCAGGGTTAACTCCACCTCTAGTGGCTGTCTATTAGACAGCCACTAGAGGTCACTTCCTGGGTTCTAGCACAGGTTTCCTGTGCTAGAGCGTCGCTGGACGTCCTCACGCTGTGTGAGGACCTCCAGCGTCGCTCAAAACTCCATAGGAAAGCATTGAAATGATTTTTCAATGCTTTCCTATGGGGAGACGTAATGCGCATGCGCGGCATTTTCGCGCATGCGCATTAGGTCTCCTCGGCCGGTGAGCGAGATTAGTCTCGCCCACCGGCCGACGTAATCATTAGGAGGAGCGTCGCGGAGGCGGAGACAGCGGCGAGGGACATCGCCGCTGTCCCAGGTAAGTGACTGAAGGGGTTTTCACCCCTTCAGTAACCGGGGATTGGTGGGTGGGAGGGAGAGGGACCCTCCAGTGCCAGAAAAACGGATCGTTTTTCTGGCACTGGAGTTTCCCTTTAAGGTTTGCTTATATGAGACTCCACGATGACTTTTCAGCTAGCGTGGCACAAAGAGATAGGACATGATATAAACAAAGAGGAATGGAAGAAGGCCTTCACAGCGCATAAAGGGTACACACTGTGCACTACACACCTGGAGATCATACGTAAACTGCAATACCGATGGTACCTAGTACCGGAGAAACTGGCAGTTATATACCCAGGCTTACCAGACACATGTTGGAGATGTGGGGAAGAGAAGGGCTCGATGGGACACATATGGTGGGCATGCAAAAAACTCAAACCACTCAGGAGGGTATTGGAAAATATAGCGAGAGACCTCCTGGGCAAACCTTGGACACCTAGCATTGAACAATGTATACTATTCATACCACAACACGCAACCCATAAGGTAGAACAAGGCCTGCTATTCCATCTGTTGATAGCTACAGTCACGCTGATAGCTAGACAATGGAAATCACAGACGGTACCCACTAGAGAGGCATTACTAGTGCAAATCACTCTGAACTGGAAATATGAAGAAATGGCAGACAAACGCCTACGGCCAAGAAAACACATTAAAAGAGTGGGAGAGAAGTGGAGGGAATACCTGGGGGAACACTCACATAATACCTCAGCAGAGGGTGAGGGGGCAACGTCAAAGTAAGAGGCAAGGGCACCGAGGGGAGAAACACTAAAACAGAAGGAACAATGTAGAAAAGAACACAGACAGGGTAGACCCTTGGGATACAGGGTAAAATACGAGACACAGAGATAGTACCAATGAACACAGAAAAGGAACCAAGTTGTAATGTATATGTGTTGAAATGCGCTGTATGTAACCAACCCCATTATGTACCATTGTTCCTGCACTATCCTATACTTTCATTCTGTACCCTGGCGAGCAGGCGCCAATAAAGCGTGAGCATGAACAATGGGAAACACCAATAAAACCAAGTTTCAAATAAAAAAAAATAAAAAAAGAACTGAGTGTGCATGAATAAACCACTGCAAAGACACAATGCTTACAGTTAAGCATAGGTGTCCAACATTGTCCTAAGCATATCCTTAGCAATTGGTTTCTGAGCATTTATGTATCCTCCATAACAAGCACATAGCCTCCTAGAGGGGTGATCATGGTGTTAGATCGATGTTTTTTGTCAACTATAGAAAATACACATAATTACATTTTACTAAAATATTTGTCCTATGCAGTTTCATTGACTACTGTAACTTTATGTCAGATTTAGCACTAGTATAGAGTAAGTTGTGTGCTTAATGCTATCCACTTACTGAAGGACAATCGCCTCTGGCATGTCTCTGCACCTCCATTTTCTTCGTCTGCCTTTTTTTTGCCTTCCTCCCTGTGATGACTTTAACATTGACTCCATATTCAACAGCCTTCTATGGCTTCAAGCTGCTATCTGAGGAGAATAGCATCTCCTCAATGGCCATGATATTTTAGGTCAACACCAATATTTCGATTTGCAAATATTTGTGCCTGCTCATTTTGTCCACTGCAGCTGGTCCTGATAGGAGAGACCTGATAGTAGAGACACTGGTCTGGGTTGTTTAAGCTGCCTTTCTACAATTGGACAATAAGCGCTAGAAATCTATCCATCTCTGTTTATTAGATCCTTAAGTTACTTGCTGCTGCAAACCAAGTATACCTTCCAGGGCAACATTTTTACTTGCCAATGGCTAGTGGTGAGTGTAAATTTTTAGCCTATTACATTGGTTATAATGTAAAGGCACTACACATTTTGGGAACTGTTATGGTAAGCTATTTTGTGTGAATTAAACCATATATATTAAGACTTCTGATTATGTAGATTAGAGGATATGCATAGCCATGCCATATCCTTTTCTGTTTCTCCATATGCCTTATCAATGATGCGTGCTGACCTAAAAGGCTGATTGCTACAATAACTTTATATATTAAATCACATTTGCACTGAGGCAACAAAGGATTACAAATGATGCAAGTTATCCCCTGTGTTTTGTTGTCATGTCAGTTAAATGTATCTGATAATTGTGTGTGTTTAGATGGAAAACATAATTTTCCCCTTGTTCCTTCTTTTTCAGGAAGCTGTGGACCACCATGTCTTCGCCAGAGGCTGGAACGCAAGGTAAAATCTCTACTAAAATCTTTGAAGAAGTCCATTAACCAGGATCGGTTTGTTATTCGCTTAGCTGGAGTGGAATATGAGGTTGCTCAAAAGGTTACCACAGCAACTGACAGAGTTGAGAGCTGCATTCCTGGTCAGCAAAGAATAGGGGGTAAATGTGGTAAGCATGGCTCTCCTGACTTGTTTTCAATAATATAGTTTGTTGTTTTGTCACTTTTTCCTATGAATATGTTGTTAATTATTTTTTTAATGCCACAATCATTTACTTGTTTCTTTACTCTTCTCAACTATAGTTTAGTCTATATTAACTGTACATCTTTCTGAGCTGTTATTTCTAGAAGAACTAACGATAACCAATGTATAGTATACAGGGATCACTTATTTTATAAAGAATAAATTTTTAATTTTGCTAAGAACTATCACATGCTAACAGACAATAAATATATACTTATTTCTAAGTTACCACATTTTACTGTTTACCCCAACTCAGTTATAAGTGCCATATAGTTATCCTATGGCTGTGTCCAGTTTATATTAGTGGCTGCCTTAGTTTTAAAATTTTTGAATCTTTGTATTTTGTCGTACTTCGGATTTTGTCTTTTTGAGCAGTTTACATTAATTAGCATACTTTTTAGCTCTGCCAACATTTTAATGCTGTCGTATTTCCATCTTCTCTGCTTTCTCAGTTAGCTGCTTACCTGGTACATACTATAATGGCCAAATGGACCAATGTCAAACGTGTCCCCCAGGAACATATCAGGATAAGGTGGCACAGTTACTATGTATTCGTTGTCCAGGAGCAGAACCATCTGGACCGTTGGGAGCCACAAACATCACAGCATGCACAGGTATGTTTTCTCCTTTTTTTTACATCATAAATAAACTCAATATCTCAGATCTTAAAGCACCACTCTAGGCACCCAGACCACTTCAGCTTAATGAAGTGGTCTGGGTGCCAGGTCCAGCTAGGGTTAACTAATTTTTTTATAAACATAGCAGTTTCAGAGAAACTGCTATGTTTATCAATTAGTTAAGCCTTCCCCTATTTCCTCTAGTGGCTGTCTCACTGACAGCCGCTAGAGGCGCTTGCGTGATTCTCACTGTGAAAATCACAGTGAGAGTACGCAAGCGTCCATAGGAAAGCATTATGAATGCTTTCCTATGTGACCGGCTGAATGCGCGCGCAGCTCTTGCCGCGCGTGCGCATTCAGCCGACGGGGAGGAACGGAGGCGGAGAGGAGGAGGAGAGCTCCCCGCCCAGCGCTGGAAAAAGGTAAGTTTTAACCCTTTTCCCCTTTCCAGAGCCGGGCGGGAGGGGGTCCCTGAGGGTGGGGGCACCCTCAGGGCACTCTAGTGCCAGGAAAACGAGTATGCTTTCCTGACACTAGAGTGGTCCTTTAAACAGATATCAGTGCCATTCACATCTTTAGGGTGAAACCTTTTCAGGTGCTAATATTAATATAAAACCTGTTTGTTTTATAATGCAATGTCTGTTTTTTGCTTGATACAGTAGATATATATCAACAGACTGCTTTCTGTAGTAAAAGGAATGATTATAAAACTAATGCGATATATGGCTATTTATAGATCCACCAGAGGGGGATGTTTGTGATGTAGTGTCTTTAAAGAGTCTGTTTGACTTCATCTCAAGTAGATGACAATGATATACAGTGCACATAAGGAAGTCTTCAGTCCAGGCACTTTTTAAAATTCTCCTTTAATTGGTGGAGCACAGGCTGGCAGTCATTGCTTTGTTTTGTCTCAAATAAGTAAATCGGTAATTCAGATTGTCAGCTAGTCTACATTTGGGGGATTTCTATTATTTTAGCTTCAATGTGAAATGCTAATGAATGGGTTGTTCCACAGCCCTGGAAAGAGGTTAGATTAGCTAATTTAACTAGTCATAACAATAGTTTATAGATTCCTGCCTTATAGAAGTAAAGCAGTTACTGGTTATCAGCAAAAATCAGCACGGTTTTATGAAGCACAGGTCATGTCAAACTAACTTGATTGCGTTCTACGAAGAAGTAAGTAGAAGTATAGATCAGGGTGTTGCAGTGGATGTGATCTATTTGGATTTTGCCAAGGCATTTGATACAGTTCCACACAAAAGATTAGTGTTCAAACTCAAGGAAATCGGTCTCGATGAAAATGCTTGTTCTTGGGTACAACATTGGCTTAAAAACAGAATACAAAGAGTTGTCGTTAATGGTAAATTTTCAAGCTGGACAGAGGTGGCAAGTGGTGTCCCTCAGGGGTCTGTTCTGGGACCCCTTCTATTTAACATTTTTATAAATGATCTTGAAGACAGCATTGAAAGTCATGTTTCAGTGTTTGCAGATGACACAAAACTTTGTAAAAAGATACAATGTGAGCAAGATATTACTTTGCTGCAGAAGGATTTAGATAGACTGGAGGACTGGGCACTCAAATGGCAGATGAAATTTAATGTTGAAAAATGCAAAGTTATGCACTTCGGCGTAAAGAATACACAAGCAACGTATACCCTTAATGGAAGCGAATTAGGGATAACAACACACGAAAAGGACTTGGGAATTGTTATAGACAACAAACTATGCAACAATGTGCAATGTCAATCAGCAGTGGCCAAGGCCAGTAAGGTATTGTCATGCATGAAAAAGGGCATTCATTCTCGGGACGAGAATATCATTTTGCCTCTCTATAAATCACTGGTAAGACCACATATTGAATATGCTGTGCAATTTTGGGCACCTGTTCTAAAGAAGGATATCATGGCACTAGAAAAAGTGCAGAGGCGGGCTACAAAATTAATAAAAGGAATGGAACATATCAGCTATGAAGAAAGGTTAACAAATTTAAACCTATTTAGTTTAGAAAAACGTCGCCTGAGAGGGGATATGATAACATTATACAAATATATTCGGGGCCAATACAAACCATTGTGTGGAAATCTATTCACAAACCGGACTTTACATAGGACACGAGGCCATGCGTTTAGACTGGAAGAAAGAAGATTTCGTCTAAGGCAAAGGAAAGGTTTTTTTACTGTAAGAACAATCAGGATGTGGAATTCTCTGCCTGAAGAAGTGGTTTTATCAGAGTCCATACAGATGTTCAAACAGCTACTAGATGCATACTTGCAAAGACAGAATATTCAAGGATATAATCTTTCAATGTAGGGTAATAACTGCTTGATTCAAGGATAAATCTGACTGCCATTCTGGGGTCAATAAGGAATTTTTTGTCCTAGCTTGTTGCAAAATTGTGCTTCAAACGGGGTTTTTTTTTTTTTTTTCTTTTTCTCTTTTGGATCAACAGCAAAAAACAGGTGTGAGGAAGGCTGAACTTGATGGACGCAAGTCTCTTTTCAGCTATCTAACTATGTAACTATGTAACTATGTAACCAGATAGGTAAGTAATGCATGAATCTCAGCAAAGATTCCATGGGGATGGGAATTCCATTTTGTGGTTTAATTTTCTTTTATGTTTCCTCTCTCATTTCTTATATTCTGCCAAGTTGGTGGGTGTCTTCTACTGTAGCCTTGTGATAAGCTGTGCGTAGATATTCTTCTGACTTTTTTTTTTATATATATATATTATAGGAATATATTATAGAATTTTTTTTATACTAGGCAATATATTTCCTTACCGTTATAATCGCCCCTTTCTATGTCAGGTTTCGACTAGCTTTTTATAATAATAAGGATTGTTTCATTATTTCCAGTAGCTTGGCCTCTAGGCCATTCTTGAAAAAAATTAGAAATCACAATCCATTCTTCGTGGTAAAAACATTATATATATATATATATATATATAAATACATTTCCTGAGACTCATGGTATTAATACTTGTCAATTGTTTTATAGGCCTGGTCACCTTTAACTCTTTTTTACCATGGTAATGTTAACCAGAATCCTTAAAAACACACTGATTTGTCTTTTCAGAATTAGTAAAAATGCCACGTTTAACCAGGTGCCTTCTGCTTGTGAATTGTGAGCATTCCTGTATGTTGAAGGGATGACTTTTGGTATTTATATTTAGATAAAACATGTTAAATTTGTGCAACTCAAAAATTGGTTTCGGATCTTTTTTGCTGGTATATTTTCTCTCTGCATTGTATGTATTTTCTATTTAACATACATTTTCATAAAAGGTAAATGAATAGCGCTGACATGGATGGATACCATGAGTAAACTTGCCGTAAAGCCCCTCCATTTTTTTCCTTTCACTGTTTTCTTTATAGGTCAATGTCCCCCAGGACATTTTTCAAAAGATGGTTATAAGCCATGCCAGCTATGTCCACGTGGCATGTACCAGCCAGAAGGGGGGCGCACACAATGTCTTGCATGTGGAGGAGGGCTTAATACCAAACATGAAGGGGCTCAAACTTTTCAGGATTGCGAAACAAAAGGTGAGAGGAATAGATTCACAAAATTCTTCTATATTAGGTGGTCTCATCTCTCCAGTTTGTTTGTTTCATTACGGGAAAAAAATCCTCCTTTCTTTTACCTCTCTTGGACCCAGCTTGTTTCTGTGCTTCTAAGTAGTCTCTAAAAACTATGTTTTCTTTTTATTGAAAGCCATTGTTACTTGCCCAATTTTCCCTTTGATCTTGTTTTTTTTTTTTCTGTAACCTTATTGTTATGTCTCTGTGTCTTTTTCTCTTAGTTCAGTGTTCCCCTGGCCATTATTACAACATAACATTTCATCGTTGCATCCGCTGCACAGTTGGCTTTTATCAGCCAGAATTCCGTCAAAATTTCTGCATATCATGTCCAGGAAACTCAAGCACAGATTCTGATGGCTCCACCAGTGTTACCCAGTGCAAAAGTAATAAAATATCATTTACACAAAAATTTGAACTTGAAACGGTCAATAATAACATTTTGTATTAAACAATTATGATTGTATATGGTGGTATTGAACAGAACTTCATTAATATTTAAAATCTAATATAAAAAATGTGTTGTTCCTATAGAGAACAAAAAAACTATGCTAGTAATTTTTGCATAGAAAGTTCAGCATGAGCATTTTACTACATATTCCATGAGATCTCTTCTAACATAAATAAAACTTGCAAAAACTTGCATAAATAAATAACATATTGTTCAATATATATATATATATATATATATATATATATATATTTATTTATACATTTATTTACTTTTTAACAGATCGGCATTGTGGTGGGGAGTTGGGGGATTTTACGGGTTTCTTGGAGTCTCCAAATTATCCAGGGAACTATCCATCCAGTGTGGAGTGCACCTGGAGCATCAGTCCTCCTGACAAACGGAAAATTCTGCTGGTAGTTCCTGAAATTTTTCTGCCTTCAGAGGACGAATGTGGAGACCTGCTGGTCATGCGCAAAAATGGTAAATACTTAACAGATTTTCTAGAACTATAGTATGTAAAATATGTATGTAATTAAATAACATAATTTATTTCTATTAATAAAATTGGAAGTTATTATTCATATCAAGAATATAGTGTATGTTACAGGCTTATGAATTGTAGAGGGGAATGTGTAACAGGGTAAAAGTTGTAGTTGATATGTCAGAAGTAATTAAATATTCTACTGTCTTTGTAGCATCTCCTTCATCCATCACCACCTACGAGACTTGTCAGACATATGAACGGCCAATTGCATTCACAGCACGCTCTCGCAAACTATGGGTTCACTTTAAGAGTAATGAGGTCAACAGTGCCCGTGGCTTCCAAGTTCCATATGTGACTTACGATGGTAAGCCCCTTATCATTCCATCCCTTCCAAAAGTATGCATATAAATATGTGCGTCTTTATGTGTATATATTTAGTGTAACTCTTTAGTGTATATATATATATTTAGTGTAACGCAATATGGGCCAGACTGGGATTAATTTGTCCTGGTTCTGCCTTAATTAAGATTACTGGAACCCTAGCCATAGTCCTAACAATTTTGAAAAAAAAAAAAAGTAATGAAAAATAATTTAATCTGATTCATGTATTTAGGATTAATAATGCCATCTCAAGACTCTGGAGACATTCATAAACCACTTAAGTTTTTGGTTTATTATGATTTTTCTAGAATCACATAAAGGAACACTCCAAACACTCTAGTAGTCACCTGGGCCTTCCAGTGTTGGGAGCCAAATAGTTTGAGAACAACCTACCTGGGATGCCCTAGTCACCATTCACCTCCCACCATGGAGTCCATAAAATGATAGCTGTTAAAAAAAATAAACTTTCAATTTGGTATAGAAAGACACACTGCAGCAACTACCTGTTGTTGTAGTATTTCCCCCCAAAACACACATCAATACAGAAAGAAAACAAATGAATGAAGAGGGATGTTCCAAATGGTGATGATAGTTATTCCACCAAAGTGTATAGTAAAGCACTTACAAATGGGAAAAAGCAATCAATAATTTTGTAATGCCAAACGATATTAGCAAGCAGGTAGGATACCAAGGCACCGCTCCAATGAATAATATTTAGATACAGAACAATAAATGCCCAATGATGGTGTTATTCAGTTCCAATTTCCTTTATAGATATAACAAAGACCAAAAGGGTTCATAGTATAAATCTATATAACACATGTATTCCTTTTATAAGGCCACAGTAAAATAAACTCATTTTAAAAAGCACCATAAAACAGTGGTGAAAACGCACAATACATATAATGTTGATAAAACGAGGCAGAGCATCTCACCCAATGAGCTTTGTCCTTAAAAGACAAGAAATTAAATTAATAAAATGTCCAGCTCTGTTTATACCATGTACTTCTTCAAGGTTCGTCATTGTTACTTATTTTGGCACTTTGTTGTCTTAATTAAGTGGATGAATAATTGTGCTTAGCGTGGAATGGGAGTGTCCTATTTTATGAGATGATGATGATGGAAGGGATGCATTCCAAGCTGAAAGGCATGAACAGTGTGGATGGGGTGAACATGCTACTTGACTGAAGGACTGAATAACCTGTGAAAATTCTATGCTAATCCTAGAAGAAGTCTGTGGAGCTTGACATTTTATGCATTTTATAACCTTGATAAAGACCTTGAAGGATGAAACGCATTGGGAAAGAGGCTCTGGCTATTTTTATCTATATTATATGTATCATATGTTGTTAGCATTGTTTTACGGTGCTTTCTATAATGTGATTCTGTGTAATTGTGACCTTATAAAGGGATTGTATAAATCTGTAGAACAGTCAATATGCAGATTTATACTATGAGACCTTTTGGTCTTTCTATCTCTTAAGGAAATTGGAGCTAAATAATGCCATTGCTGGGCTTTTATTTCTTTGTATCTTAATAGCATTCGTTGGAGTGGTGCCCTGGTATCATGCCTGCTTTCTAATATAGGCTGGCATTCCAACACTATTAACTGCTATTTACAATTTGTAAGTGCTTTATACAGTTTGGTGGTGGAACTGTCATGACCATTTGAAGCCGACATCCAAATGTATTCATTTATCTCCTACAAAGCTTCTGCATGAGGTATCTGTTAGCTCTCCAGATCTAGCAGAAACTGGCTCTGGGACACTGTGAGCTAAACCCTGCATCACCAAGCAAGCTTGGCGCAGAAAGCTTACAGAAATCGCCTGTTGGAGGTGGCCAGTTTCCAATGGATACAAATGCACTAAATTCTTACCCTGGGAGAGTGCCGGGCATTCCCGTTACCATAACCACTCGAGTGTGCTGTATGCTTGGAGTGTTCCTTTAATATCATTCTCCAATAATACATGCCTGACTGCTCTGTATTTTCTCTCATTCTCTCTCTTTTTTTTCTTTCATTGGTTTTTTTTCCTAGAGGATTATGAGCAGTTAGTTGAGGATATCGTGCGAGATGGACGCTTATATTCCTCAGAAAATCATCAAGAAATTCTCAAAGTAAGCAATTCCTTTTTTTTTTTTTTTTTTTTTTTTTTTACCTTTCACTTCCATACCCCAACCAAACTCTTTTCCATTTCCACTCTTTAAAATTTTAGTACTGTTTCTAACTTGTCACTCTTTCTCCCTTTTCTTCACTCTGCTCCATTTAAACACAGTCCTCTTCCTAATTATTTTATATATATATTCTCCCACAGGATAAGAAATTAATTAAAGCCTTTTTTGAGGTCCTCGCACATCCACAAAATTACTTCAAATACACAGAGAAACACAAGGAAATGCTACCTCGCTCTTTTATCAAACTTTTGCGCTCCAAAGTTTCTGCTTTCTTACAACCCTTCAAGTAACACCGGTCGTGCAACAGGTCTGCAGACAAGGGGGTCACAGAGAACATCTATACATATGCATATCGCTCCAGAGTTGCTTTTATAACTGTATGGGCAAAGATGACCTTTGGAGAATCAGAATATAACTGTATCTGGAGGTTTGTCATACTAAGGACCACGGTAATACTGTGGACAAATAAAACTTTTAAGTTGCTACACTAGGTTTCTAAAATGTGAGAATCCTCAATGACCTACAGCTAACACTGTAAAACCCAGATGGCAGTACAAGCGAACTTAGGACAATATTGATTCATTGGATTTTCAGAAGTCATGTTATAGTTCTTGTAATTTCTGGATAACACCATTGAAAGGCCCTTTATGACAAACAGATTTACGGAATCATTCTGAATCTATACACATTACTATGAGCCTAGTTTTTGGAATGTATTGATCATTTGTGAATGTTTACATGCCGTGCTTATGGGATTTAGATTTCCAATATTTTCAATGTTCTCTGAATCAATAATCATAGAAGTCATTACTTTTAGAAACTATTTTATAATATGTATGTTTACTGCATAATTAGAACTGCAAGAATCTAAAGTGTTCTTTCAAAGGGGAGCGGTGAGGGTGTTTCTTTTTTTTTTTCTGCAGAAACACTAAGCTTAGTGTTTCCTTATTTCCTGCTGAAATGTTCCTACAAGGTGTATTTCCCCTTTATATAAAGCAGAATGTGGAACCTCTCATAGATGAAGTTGAACTGTCAAAAAGAATAATAAGACGACAATAACACAGCATGTGAGAACAACTCACTCTGATCATCACAATTATTTAAAGATTTGTTGAACACACATTTAAAAAATGTATATGATGAACTTAGATGTACATTAGAACCATAACTATATTTTGACTAGGGTAATTTTATAAAATAATAATTAGACAATAAATGTCTACAGGTTTTGAGCAAAACATAAAGGCATTTTTTTTTTGAGACTACAATAGTAAAACTGAAGTAAGACTGCAACCTTCAAGTGATTATCAAAATATTGCTGTTGTTGAAAAATATTGGTGGGCTACCTTTGTGGCAAATCACCTCGCTTTAACTGTGTTCAATGTGTCTATGACCCCCTAAATGTTTCAACTGTATAAATAAAGATGTTTGCACTTGAGCAAGAAAATGTATTTTCTTTGTAATATGTATTATAAAAACTGTATATTTTAACAATTACATTAGGATATATAATAATGACTAATCTCTATTAATATGGATATAAATCTACTGTTAAAAGTTATTAGGGCAAAGCCTGACACAAAATACTTCAAACTGCTCTCGGCTTTAGTAAGAATAGAGCCTTCCATGTATGTACGTAGCGGGGAATGTGGTGCGACTAAGAGTAAGGAGACTACCCCAATTCTCCCCCCAATAATGACAAACAACGAATATTGGATGAAACAGGCCACAGCATTTATTAAACTTACAACTGTAGGACTCATCCGAACTTTATTCTTTTTCTTTAATTCAAATATAAATAAACATATAAATATATACATATACATACCATAATTAACATATAAATTACACTTATTGCCCTACAGCCTCCAACTTAAATAACCGTCCTTGCCAACGAACTTAACCAGGTGCCTATGCACCAAAACTTTACCCACTGGTGTCTCGCCTCCCCCCTCGTCCAAACCAAAAATTCCCATCATCTTAAATGCTCTACCACCAGCCGGCTTTTTGCTCGGTGGGCACGTCCTATTCGGTAACTTAAAAGTTTACCTTACAGAGAAGGGGAGGTTGAGACCCACCATGTCCATCTCCTGACATTCCATCTGGTCCCCAACCCTGTTGGCAAGGACACGCTCCCCGCCACAAACCCCGCTGTTTTAAACCTAAAATCAGCGGGGAGCCCCACCAAAACCAACCAGGCCTGTTCCACCACTTCCTGCATGGCATGACGAAAAAAGGTCTAGCCCGACCTTCACCACCCAGAAACACAGTAGCTGCCACATGCGCGAAAATACCCTGTGGCAAACCAAAATCCCCTTACCTTCAAACACCTCGAAAGGCCCTCCAATTTTGCTTCATACGGCAGCGTACCATGCACTGATTATGGGCCCGCTGCCAAAAGATACGGGAAATGACCTTATTTTTTTTTTTTTTATTATTATTTATTTATTGATTTTTTTTTATTTTTTTTACATTATTATTTATTATTATTATTTTTTTTTTTTTTTTACTGCTGTTGTTATAACATACGACAAGTCCTGCATAACACATCCAGAACTTATTATAATAATCTCTATAACCATAATCTCTCTTCTTTTCTGAAACCAAAACGTTAAACATAAATAACCATAACTTAACATATATAACTTAACACACGGGGTCATACAGTGAACCCAACACCACGCATCACGGAACAACTAAAACACGCACCAATAACCTTTTAGGGGCAGACGCCAAACACCACCTTGGTATCGTCCCAAGCTCAATTCCCGCCAGGTGGATAACCCGAACATTAGGGACAGGTGGGACAGCTGACCCGGCTCCGGGAGGAGCCGAACACATTTCACCAGGAAAAGGACATCCAGATATTATCTGTTTTCCAAGTGCACCCTGGGAATTGTTACTCGTACCCAAGGAAGCGGTACTTAATTATCTACCTCAAAGGAATGAATGGATGAGCCACCGCCGCTGAGAATTGAACCCGAACCCCCCCCCCCCCAAGGATTGAACAAATTCCACAAAACCAGCAATACTTCACCGAGACATCTCACCATACCCCCTCCCGGTTCTTTGCGCCAAGTGCGTGACATACCCATCCTAAAAGCCTCCAAGGCAGCGCTAAACCGAAAGGAATGCCACAAGATTCCTTGCCGACAATCCCCAGAACCATCAGACTTGAGCGAAAGACCCAAAAAATTGGGAAGGGGAAAGAAAAAAAAAATCACATCCGCATAACCCAAAAGAGGGCCCGTGCATACTGGGCGCAGCTCACAGTTCTCTACTAAGGAAAAGTGCAACAGCCGAACCGCCATACCCTTCCCAAAAAAGCATCCAACCTGGATTGTCAAATACTTATAGTGATATGACCCGCAGGGCGCCGAATGGTGGCAAACAATACCCCACCACCGCATGGCCTACTAGGAATCACCAATACCCCAACATGCACGGCCCCCAGGAGCATAACGTCCAGGTGGCCGTGGAAACTGATCCACGGACCCATTCCGTCGCTCCGCCAGACTGAGCGACCATGAGTCCACCGGCAAGGCGTCCCCTCCAGATCCGCCTGTGAGGCGATTGCCCCTTAAGCAAGTGAACCACTGGAGGGAAGGAGGCTGTGAGCCGAGTAATGGCTTGAACAACCCCTAAATTGTCACATTGAAACACTACCCAACTTTACCCCGCTTGAAGCAGTGGGAGGCGGGATGGGCTCCCCCACAAGTGGAACATTCGTGCTGGAAACGGTAAGATGCCCGGCCTCTGATTCGCGGCCGGTGAGGAGGAGGACCCTCCCCATCGCCCCCTGAGAAAGATCGAGAACCCACCCTGCTGTGTGGCCGGGCAGGTCACAGTGGAGAGCAAGAGGCCAATGTCAATCTGTTCCCACGAAATTGAGGTGCGCACCGCCAATCGTTGACGGAACTGCTCGTTATATTTCCACCACCCCAGACCGCCATAGGTACGACAAGCGTTCCAAATGGTATCTAGGTAGCAGAATAATGCAGAGCACTTCTGCGGAGCCCTTTCCCCAATTACACTGGCCAGGATTGCAAACGCGCAAATCCAATTCGCGCAAGTTTTAGGGATCTTTCGGTACTGGTATGTCTCCTTGTCTTTTTTTTTTTTGGATTCCTACCCGTCCTTTTCCATGAAAGGAGGAGCCTCCTCCATGGGAAGGAGGGAAAAATCTCAACAAAGTCTCCCCTCCAAAGTTTTTCACGAATCTCCTGTTGAAGGTGCAAGCCCAAGGGCCCTGACCAATACATAGGCGGACTCACACAAAATGGCAGCAACACCCGGGGGGTGCCAGCATGCCTACCCACTCCGGGAGAGGGTAACCCCGTGACCCTAGAAACAATCAAAAACCCCTGTGGCTGCAGCGCCTGGGACCACACTAACTGAAGCTGACCATCTAATGGGGGGGGGGACCCTACCTGCTTGCGCACCCTGCTCCCTTTATTTATTTATTGATTTATTGTTTACATTTCTTTCATTTATTTATTTAAATTTTATTTTTTTTGTTATTATTATTTATTTATTTATTTATTTATTTTTGGCCGATCAAGAAAACCCCTAAGCCCTGACAGAAACCCCCCAGCGAGGAACCCCCGGACTGAAAAGAAGAAACATTAGTGAACTCACCAGCCGATGCTCGAGGAACCTCCCGCGGCAAAGGAAAATGAAGATGATCCAGGCAGGACAGAGTTAATTTCATTTTCAGCACTGCTCAGCCGTGCAGCAGCACCAGGCGCCATCTGCTGGATGGTTCCAGGAACTGCAGCCAGATCCTGTGTGAAGAGCCGTGGAGAGGAGCTCACACCCCGCAGAGGAGTGCAGCCGAGGTGAGTACCCAGAGGGGGACATAGGGACCAGGAATAGGGACAGAAGGGACAGGGGGAGACCGAGAGAGCCAGGAGGGGGAGCAGGGAGAGGAGGAACACCCAACACAGCAGGAACAGGGGAGGAGGAGGGAGGGAGACAGACAGAGAGAGCAGAGGGACACAGACCAGCAGCAACAGGGGGGAGGAGGAGGAAACACCAAGGCAGGGGGGGACTCCAGAGGGAGAGAGGACAAGGGATGGCACCACAGGGAGGGGGAATTGTGGACAGAACCAGGGGGAGAAGAGGGGGACCCCCCCGGCCGACCCTCATCCCCAGAGGAGCCATCAGAGCCCTGGGAGGACCCCCCTCACCCCCCAGCGGCAGCACAGTCGTGCCCCACGTGGCCATGAGGGGCCCACTCACCACCACCCGCCAGGCTCTGGATCCGCCGTGCGCCGACCACGTGGGGGCTGGGAAGGCCTCCCAGACCCCCCAGGATCCTCAGCAGGTCTTCTGGCCCCCCTGGCCCGCTGTCCAAGGCTGGGAGGCGGCAGATGATGCAGGCCGCGTGTCAGACAGAGCAGATGGAGCTGACACGTGGCCTGGTAGTGCCTTGGGCCTGGGCTCCAGCTCCCATACTGGGCCCGAAGGGGGGGAAATCAGGGCTGTAGCCGCGTGGGAGGCCCCAGGAGAGGTCTGACAGCGGGGGTGATCCCACACCGGCGGCCACAGGTTGGAGGGGAGCACATGGCTCCTGAAGGTGCCTGCCACCATCCAGGGCAGCAGCAGCTCTGAGGGCAGCAGGAGTGAATCCACAGCCATCCCTCAAGCAGGAAAAGCATGCAGGCCCAGGACAAACAGGAGCAGAGGGAGGGGAGATGTTTGCTGGCCAGAATCCCAAAAGGCACTGAGGTAAGATGATCCCTGCCCCACTATAAACCCATAACCACTCCCCTAAACACATATAGCCAATTACTAGCACCATCCCCACACTCATACATGTGCCTTTGTCCGTTTAGCTGTGCTGACTCCCCAGGGCCTGGAAGCTCCTTAATTCACATTTCTTATCTTTAACATAGAAGGCCTTACCTGAATACATAATCTTAATGATATGGAGATGTTACGTCCTTACATATGTGGACCTGGCACCAGGGTTGGACACAGGCCCTTTGAAGGCCAAATATATGTGCATTAATTAAATGTTAAGTATAACTCATGTAATACTGTATTACTTTGGAAGTGAACAGTGTGAAATCCTGTGTATACATGCATGTAGAGTGTGTAAAATATTTTGTAAATGCACTTGTGCATTGTCTGGATAAATGCATGCACTTTTTTTGTATATATATATATATTTTGGATATAGTGTCTAGTGACGGGACTAATGTAGAGAGGACCCTGATGCAAAAAAAATAATTTGGGGCCCCCAAAGCGCAAGAGTGGCGAAAACATCAATCCCCACCTGTTGTTCAACTCCCATGGTGCTATGTCAGCTGGGTATATGAAGGGGTGTGTAAATAATTTTGGAGTTTTAATTCATTGATGTGTTTGTATGTAATGTTTGTGTTTGCAGGGGTGTGTTTGCATGTTGGTGAATGATTGCTGGGATGTATGCACATACATACTTACACAGATTTACAAATACATTAACACTAATACATGCGCAAACCTGGACATATACAAACACCTTGATACATACAAGCACCTTGACATACAGATACACACACTGGCACATACAAACACACTCAGATACACATGATAGCACATACACACACACACTCAGGTGCACACTGGCACTCAGATACACACACTAGCACATGCACACAGATACACACACTGACACATTGATACACATTGGCACACACACACAGACACATACAAACAGATACACACACACACTGACATATACACGCACATAACATAATGTTCATATTTGCAGCCCTGCATTCTCTATTTAAGCTGGGAGGAAGTGACGTGCTCCGATCTTAATGTGCTGCGGCACCTGAACGGGCCAATGTTCAGCAATAAAATAGTCTTAGAAAGGGTAGGAGGTCTATAGGGTAGGAGGTAGATAATCAGGGAAACTTGATAAGGCTTATTCTCTTCAATGGGAGTGGATACATCTCAGGGTGTTATACGAAACAGAGAAGAGGCAGAAAGCAACCAATAGTGCAGTACATCTACAGTCCAAAAGAGCAGTAAGTATCAAGAGGTAGAGAACTCACATTTAAAAGAGCTATGGCCAGCTCTGGTGTGAAGAGCATACAGTGGTATAATCCCCGCTTATGGGTGTGGGAAAATGTATTCGTCAGCACCATATGGTAATCCAAAGCTCCAAAGGGAAAATAAAAGGTAACAATAGTGCTCTCAATTGTGATAAAATAGAGTATAAAAGAGTGATAAGAGTAATACTCACAAGTGTAGAGCAGAAACACTGCTCTATTGATATAGCGTTGGTGGTATTATCCCCACCTCGGATTTACTTGGAGTAACAGCAAAGGGCAGGCTTACTGCTCGATGGTATCAGCTCTGGTGGTATAATCCCTACCTCGGATTTCTTTTGATTAGTAGTAAAAAGCCAAGTAGCAAAGGAATGGTAAATTAAAAATTTAAAATGGTAAATAAAATTTAAAGGAAATTGGAACAAACCATGTCTGTTTGTCCAAAAGAATTCCTTTATTCAGTAGTAAAAGTAAATATAAAACATCCAAATACGCGTTTCGCCGATGTGGCTTTCTCAAAATCTCCCAAACTTTTTTTTTACCCCTTCTCATTAACCCTACATGTCTGTATACCACACCCCTGTGTGCCTCTGTCCCATTATACACATTCATCCCACATGTACCAGTTTTTCACCCCTAAACCATTTGTCTTTTCACCAGTCACTATTTTCAATTTTGTATGCTTCCTTTTCAAGCATATCTATCGCTCTTATCCATTGATGTGCCCATTTACCTATAATGCTCTCTATAATTCTCTCACCACGATTTACTCATGCTGATTGCTCCCCTAGATCTAGTCCATGCTCTGTTCCTTTCATTGTTCTCCAATTCCCATGGCATGCCTGGCCTCTTTTCTGTTTTTCTATTGCTTTCACCAACTGTCAAACGTCTAATGTAACTTAACATCTGATTGAAAATGAAATAATTGTTTTCATGCAGGCTGTGTGAGTCACAGCCAGGATAGGTGTAGCTAGGGGTGCATAAAAAGAAACAAAAGTGATTTAACTAATACATGGCGAATGAGAATTGAACAGTGAGACTACAATAATATGATCTGTACACCCAAACTGCTTCATTAAGCTAAAGTTGTTTTGATACCTGCAGTGTCCCTTTAAGCTCCATCCTAACATGCTAAATGAAGCTTGTCTCTCTTAAAACAAGTACTAGGTGCTCTCACTGCCTCCATTAAACTTGTTTTACCAAATGGTCCCCCATCAGTCCCCATGTCTCTGAGTTAACCTTTTATAATGTCATGAGTCTGTAATATATGCTACCATACAGCTAGATTGTATATGTTATACATTAACTAATACAAATCCATACTCCACAGTCCATACAACACTCTATAGGTCCTTCTCATTTACATCTTGGTATATGACAGGCCAAATAACGGCAAAACCCCATACCAGAGAACAGAGCCTCTTCACCTTACCATCATCCTGGTTGCTGCCTCAGAATAGGAGAAGTTAAGTAAGTGCTCTCTCAAATGTGCCTGAAGAAATTTGCTTTTATGTTATTGTATTCCTGTCTTTTAAGGTTGCCACCTGGCCAGTATTTTACCGGCACAGCCTGTATTTGATGCGCTTTGGCTGGTGCCGCTATTGCAAATATAGCGACAATTCCTAGATTTTACTATTAACATGACGTAAAGTCATGATTTTATTAATGACACGGAGGCTCCTATTATGCTTCTCTTTCTTTAATTTTCCCTCAGCAGCGAAGAGAGAAATGAGTAAAAGAGAAATAGCATATCATTAACATATATACATATTCAACATATTCAACAGTGATACATAAGGGAACCTCCCCCTTTCAGTATATAAGGTGTAGCACTCACTTCCTCTTTCCGTAGCGATCCGAAGACCAGTCAAACCGAACAAGAACTTTGAACTTGAAACTGTAATCTTGGGAAGTTGAACATCTCTTCCTAGGGCAATGCGGAGTCAACCTTGAAGCTCCTGTTAGTTCCAATAGCTTGTGGAATCAGGCTAAAAAAGAGGAGAAATATGGTAAAATCTCAACTGACAACTGGTTGTAACATATTCCAGTATATCTTGTAACCTTCACTTCTGAAAGGAAAAATAAACGTCATAGCATTCTGACATAATACTTGATAGGCAACAGGTATAACCAAAATTCAAACTAATGTCAACTATGTCTGAAAGAAAATACAGTGTCACAGCGCTTACAGAAAAACAACGTCAACTAGGCTAGGCATAAAGTAATAAACTGGGGCCAGGAAGACCCGTCCTAAAAGAATGAGGGTAAGTCCTGAGTCAGTCTAGACCTAAATGGCTGTGAAAGAAAAATTCCACCACTTCCAACCCAGGGAGGAAAGGAGGGAATAATACTCGCCTCCGTGTCATTAATAAAATCATGAATATTCGTCATGTTAATAGTAAAATCTAGGAATTTTATTAAAGACACGGAGGCTCCTATTATGCTTTTTTAAAGCTGAGCTATAATCTTATCTGAAAAATGTTGTATAGGTCTAAAGTAAAAATTCCGGAAAGTGGATTCCGCAGACCAATCTGCAGCCTTCAGAATGTCTTCCAAGCGACATCCGGCCGCTAATGCTTTTGAGGCCATGGCGCCTCTAACAGAGTGGGATGAGAAAACTGAGACATCGATCCCATCCGTAGCTAGCAGCCATTTGATCCATCGCGCTAGTGTCGGTGTAGATACAGGTAGGTGAGGTTTCTTCAGGGAGATGAACAGGGGGCCGTCATTGGACGGACGTAGTGTAGAGGTGCGAGACTCGTACTCCTTTAGGCATGCTATTGGGCATAAGTTTGGCAAACACGAGATTCGTGGATAGAAAACCTGTTTGGTAGCTGACTTCGTTCTCCGTGAGATATCGAACGACACCCCCTCCGGAGTGAATGTGCGGGCCCGCCAGTCCAAGGCTCTTACGTCCGATACCCGTTTACAGGATAATAGGCAGAGCAGCATAAGTAGTTTTGCCGATATTTGTTTAAGTGATAGTTCCAAGTTAGTGGGCCAGCCATCTAGGAGTCTGAACACACAGTTGACGTCCCAGAAGGATCCATATCTGGATGTGGGGGGACGTGAGAAGCGGACTCCCTTGAGCAGGCGACAGATTAGAGGATTTTGCCCCAGTGGGAGCCCGTCCACCTGGTCATGTCCAGCTGATATGGCTGAGCGGAATACATTGACCGTGCGGAAGGCTTTGCCTGACTCGAACAGGTATGTTAGGAAGTCTAGCACCGACTTCACAGGGGCTGATACCGGATCCAACGATCGTTCCAGGCACCAATTGGCCCACTGTCTCCATGCCGCAGTGTATGCGTGCCGTGGTGCCCATGCGTTTGCCAGGAGTTGCATAGTTGTGCTCGAAACCTCTGTGAAAGGAGCCATGCCATGAGGCGGAGAAGGCCTTGTTCCACTAGGGAATGGTTCTCTCCGTCCGGGTTGGTCAGCAGAGATGGATGGTCCGGTAGTAGCCTTGGGTGGTCTATCGCCATCTCCAGTAGGTGTGGGAACCAAGGTTGAGATCTCCAGCATGGGGTTATCAGGACCAACGAGCTCCTGAAGCGTCGGAGGTGTGCTAGACAACGGGCTATTAGATTGAAAGGTGGGAAGGCGTAAGCCCTGCCCTTGGACCAATCTTGGAGGAAAGTGTCTGTCGCTATGGCCTCTGGGTCCGGTCGCCAGCTGCAGAACCTCGGTAGTTGTGTGTTGAGTCTGGATGCAAACAGGTCCGTGCTCAAAGGTCCCCATAGGGATGAGATCCTGCGGAACATGCTCGGTAGCAGTCTCCAATCTCCTGAGTCCCTCAAGTAGCGGGAGTTCCAATCCGCGGTGTAGTTGTCCAGGCCTGGGATGTGTTCCGCGGTAACGGACACGCTGTGCCATAAGCAGTAATCCCAGAAGTCTCTGGTCAAAACCGCTAGGATGCGGGACCTGGTTCCCCCTAGATGGTTTATGTATCGCACCACTGTCTAGTTTGAGCAGGATCGAGCATGATATGCCTTTGGGTGAGAGACTGTGAATGGCGAACGAGGCCGCCAGCAGTTCCAGAGAGTTTATGTGTAAGAAGGACTCTTCCATGGACCATCTGCCTCCTGTGGATATATTGCCGCAGCGTGCGCCCCAGCCATGTAAGCTGGCGTCCGATTCTATCACCAGATCTGGGGTGGACCCGAAGATCGCCCGGCCGTTCCATGCTTCCATGTGGGTTAGCCACCAGTTCAGTTCCTCCCTGGATTCCATGTCCAGGGTAACGTGAGATTCGTACGAGTGGCCACTTCGCAGGCAGGTCGCTTTCAGCCGCTGTAATGCTCTGTAGTGCAGCGGGCCTGGGAAAATTGCCTGTATAGAGGCTGCCAACAGGCCAATGACCCGTGCCAGTTGGCGAAGAGATATGTCTGGCCGGTGCATACGTTTCCTTATTTCCTTTTTGATGTTGGACATCTTTTCCGCCGGGAGGCAGAGAACTTGTAGGACGGAGTCGATTCGGAATCCGAGGAATTCCATTTGTTGTGAGGGAATCAGAACCGATTTCTTCCAGTTTACAAGGAAGCCCAGGTTCTGTATGAGGTGCAGGGTCCACCTCAAGTGTTCTAGTAGTAGGGACCGAGTCCCGGAGAGTATGAGGATGTCGTCCAGGTAGATGATGAGGCGGACTCCGTGTAATCTGAGGAAGGCCACCACCGCTTTCAGTACTTTTATGAAACACCAGGGGGCGGAGGACAGACCGAAGGGCAGGCATGTGAACCGCCACTTCTTGTCTCCCCAGCAGAACTGGAGTAGGTTCCTGTTTATTGTCGCTACCGGGATCGTCAGGTAAGCATCTTGCAAGTCTAGTTTGACCATCCAGTCTCCGGGTAGGAGCAGGTCTCTGAGGCAATGAATGCCTTCCATTTTGAAATGCCGGTATTGTATGAAGGCATTTAGGGGTCGTAGGTTGATAACCGGGTGGACCCCGCCTCCCTTTTTGGGCACTAGAAAAAGGTTGCTTACGAAACCTGGGGTGTCTAGAGGGACCTCCTCTATGGCCCTCTTTGTCTGTAATTCTCTGATCTCTGCAGAGATGAGGTCGATGTGTGCAGTCGGCATGTGAATCGCCCGTGGGGGAGTGGTCTGAATGGGGGGAGCAGTCAACTCTAGGTGGTAACCCCCTACCGTCTGTAACACCCAACTGTCTGACGTGATCAGAGTCCAGGCCTGAGAGAACAGGGCCAGTCTGCCCCCTACACGTATATGGGAAGAAAGGGGAAACATGGTACTCACCATAAGGGCGTTTTCCCGTGGGTGTTCCTCGACTGCCGCGGGTATGCCAAGCCCGTCCTCGTGAGGGGAAGAACGGGGTGAAGGACTCTTCCTGGGTTGGTCTCTGTTGGTTGAAGGAGCCTCTACCCGGTCTGGAAAAGCCCCGGGGGTTGCGGCCGGGTAGACGGCTCCTACCTCTACCGGCCCCGCTAAAAACCTTTGGGTTAAATACCCGTTTGATGGAGGATTGGGCTTTGTCCAAAGCCGTGAAGGTTTTGACATATGACCCTAGGTCCTTTACGAAGGACTCACCAAATAGAAGGCCTTTTGTGGAGGGCTCATTGGAGGCCATGCTCGCGAGCTTGGGCTCAATCTTTAGCAGGATGGCCTTCCTGCGTTCAGTCGACATAGCCGTATTGGCGTTGCCTATCATGCATATTAGGCGTTGGAGCCATCCGAACGTTACGTCAAAGTCTACTGGAGCCCCACTTGACTGAGACGTTTCTAGCAACTCATACAGTTTGGTGACTGGGCCCAGGGTGTCAAGGAATTTGTCCTGACAATTGCGCATAGAGTAGTCTAGGCCCTTTTTGGGTTTCCAACCCGTCTTGCCCAGGAACTGTACAATCTGGGGGTCAACTTCAGGGGTCTTTGCCACTGCATCGGGTACGATCGGGCGGGGGCATTCTGCCCTCAGTTTGTTACGACCCTCTTGTGAGAGGGATTTACGGACTCTGAGGCCAAGTATTGGGCTATGTGGTCAGAAGGCTCCCATTCAGCGGAGCGAGGGTGTCTGAGGTTGTCTGGGTCAAACGCCAGGGTATCTTTAGCGTCAGAGGTTGGCTCTGTATCATGGGCCCCTGATAGGGCTTTGGTCTGGGTTGGTCTGGAAGGGAATTGTGTTCCCGGGAGGTCATCGTCCCCTGAAATCTCGTCCCCGTAGGGGTCCGAGAACTGATCATCTGACCCATCTTCCCCATCCTCGTTTGAATCAGTCAATAAATCATGGGCACGCGCCCGTTTCCATTCTCTGGCCGCCGTAGCCCGGCCAGTAGCTCTACTGCGCGGTTGTTGCGCGCCATCATCGACAGCCTGAGGCGTGTCAGTCAAACCAGGCTTTACCTGGGTATGGGGGGGGGTCAGCAGTGTGTTTGCGCTTGCCAAGCACCTTGCGCCCTGCGGTAGTCCCTTCAGGGGAAATGGGAGAGAGTCCTGGCCCAGATTGGGCAGGGAGGGCCTGCCTAAGGGCCTGGGAGATGGATAGGGAGATGCTAGAGGACATAGCTCCCATGGCAGAGGAGATGGCCTTGTTTTTTTTTTTTGTTTTTTTTTGTCAATCTTTGTTTTTATTGAGGCATAAGATTAGTTAGTACAGAAAGTGAAACAAAAGGGTAAATGCATGAAATACGTGCGAAATGCATAATTGATTGTACAATTGTTGCATGTAAACCTTAGAATGACAGCCTCATTTTATAAACGTTACAACAGTAGTACTTTACAGGCTTCACATTTTTGGTTTATAACAGGAGTCTAAGTAATGGGTCAGTCTCGTTGGGGTCTAGTGTTTGTCTGGGAAGGTGCCTATATGAGACTGCTTGGTGATCGTAGATGTGGGTTTTGAGTGGCTGATTTAGCCTGATGGTGTGGGCTGGACAGGGCATTTGTAGCGGGTGTGCTCCCCTGAGAACTGGGTTTAGTCCTGGGAGTTCTTGTGCTAGTACGTCGTGTGGGCTAGGTTCGTGTAGGTCTCTCGGTCTTTGTGTACCCTTCCGCACTAGTTGACATATTGGGCGGTCCGGGTTAGAAGGGATTGGGGAGGGGGTGTGTGTGTCCTGTGCGCCATGTGTGTGAGTCATCATGTGTGCCCCTTAACGTGGGGATAGCGGGGGGGGGGGGGGGGGAGTGCTGCATTAGGTGCATTAGGTGTGGGCCTATTCTTGAGTATACCGTCTGAGTAGTTCCCTATGGTCGGTGCTATTCGTTCTGGTGTGGGATATTCCATCTCTGTGGTGTGTCGGCGGCCTGTGGGTGTCCTGTTTGTAGTATGTTGGGTACATGTTAAACTGGGTCAACAGATAAACAGGTTTTTAAAACATATGTATATAACAGGTATGAGTTAGCATGTTACGAGTCAGGTCCCTGCGTTTCTGTCTCCGGCCGGGACGAACGGCCTGATGTTCGAAATGTCCCATGAGTGCTCGGGATGGCGTCTCTGCTCCTCTGGTGGCCTGTTCACCAGTCCAAGTGAGGCCAGGAACTGTGGTGCCTCCTCTGGTGCCGTAGCTCTGTAGGTTTTGTCCTCCACTGTCACTGTTAGGGCCCTTGGGGCAGTCCAGCGGTATGCTATGCCTTCTTCTTGGAGCCTCTTCGTGATGGGTCTCATGGCTTGCCGCCATTGAAGTGTGGAGCGGGTAAGATCCTGGTAGAAGGTCAGGCTGTGTGTTTCAAAGTGGAGAGGTGTTTTGTCCCGCAGTGCCTGTTGGAGTCTTCGTTTGTCAGCGTACGCGTGGAAGTGAAGTATGATGTCTCTCGAGGAGGCTGTGGGTGCCCTGGGTGATTTCGCTATGCGGTATACACCGTCTAGCTCTATTGTTTTAGCCATTTTTGCTGGCAACACGGAGGCTATTAGGCGTCTAATAAGGTGGGGCAGCTCCTCTGACGCTATTGTGTCTGGAACCCCCCGGATTTTCAGGTTTTTCTCTCGCCCTTTATCCTCAAGGGAATCCAGTCTGAGAATCGTGTTGCTGTGGGCAGCTTGCAGCTTTTGTGTTGTCTCCTCCAGGGCTACTAGGCCTCGTTTGAGGTCGGTTACATCCTCCTCCGTCACCCGGACTCGTTCTGTGACTGCTTGTACTTCTTCTTTCACTAGGGCGATGTCTGCATCAAATAGTTTTTTAATGCGATCGTAGAGGTCTGAGATATCCTGCTTGGTCGAGGGATCGGAGGATTGCGTGTGCGCTGGTTCCCCTGGCAGCGACCGGAGGGAGCCGCTAGACCTACTGGGGGGTCGGCCATTTTCGTCCTCCGATGGGTTTGTGGTGTGCTCTTCGTCCGCCCGTTCTGCGGGTGTCTGTTTTGTCGGGCCGGAGAGCATTTCGCCGATATCCCTCCCCTTTTGCGGGCCTGTTTGTGTTTTGGGCTTTGTGCGGCCCATCGATGCTGTAGGCGAGTCGGCTTCAGACGGAGGTGAGTGCCAGGCCCAGTTTGCAAAGGCCTCGGCGTATACCGCGGCCTTCCTCAGGTCTTGAGGCCTGGGCGTTTTACGGAGCTTGCGGGCTGATTTGGCCTTCGAGTCGTATGTGAAGGGCATGAGTGGGTTCCTTGTGTGCTTATGCACCTAGTTCACCTTTCACCGGTTGTCGATGGGGCCTGAGTCGATTGATTTTGGGTAGATTAGCCAGTTTTGGGCCCGGAGCTCTGAGAGATGGCGTCTGCTCCGTCCTGGTGCTTGGCCCCGCCCCCCGAGATGGCCTTGTTAATGGAGTTGGACATAGTGGTGTCCAGGAGGCTTTGGAACTCCTCAGAGCCTATAAGGTTAGAGTCAGCCTGGGAGTCAGAACCTGTGGTACCCCTAGGGGGAACAGGGTGAGAAGTAAAATCACCGCAGGCAGACTGCATGATGGTAGATAAATATATATATATCTCAAAGTATAGGACAGGGTTAGGTGCTGGATTGCTTAACCCAAGCACAAGGACAGAGTAGGAGAGAAATACCCGGTATAGGAGTAGGAGCAGGGAGCATGCAGCCTCCACTGAGCGATGAAGCAAAATCACCGAGTAAGGAGGCTTTAAAATGTCCGCCGGCACGACCGGCGACAAGAAACCAACAAAATGGCCACCGCGCGTGTTCCTGGAGGACTGGAGGAAAAAGAACTCGCCGGGGTAAGCCGTCGGCGGGAGTCCATGGGTGCCGAAAACGGCTGTGGGGGGTGGGGGGAAAGCCAGGAGCACCCGGAGAACCTAGGGACCCAGACAAATAACGGGCAGGTGTCAAACAGCCCAGAGAGAAAAAGAGGGTCCTGAGCCCACCCCAATAAGGATAGAAGAAATACAATAGTGAATATAGAATAGGAATAAACCAGAAACAAGCCCTGCAGAAAACAGGGACAGTCAATGTAGACACAAATGACAAATAATATTAGATAGTTAATGAAGAGGGAGAGAAAGAGAGTGCTACACCTTATATACTGAAAGGGGGAGGTTCCCTTATGTATCACTGTTGAATATGTTGAATATGTATATATGTTAATGATATGCTATTTCTCTTTTACTCATTTCTCTCTTCGCTGCTGAGGGAAAATTAAAGAAAGAGAAGCATAATAGGAGCCTCCGTGTCTTTAATAAAATTCAACTGCCAGTATTTTTCTTTGAAGAAAAAGTTCTGCGTTATCGGCACAGGCCACCAGGGTGTGCAGTGCTCTCAGTCCGCACTAAGAAATCTTGTTGGTGCTTGGCTGTGTGGAGAGGTCTTAGATGGGATGTTGCAGCATGTCTCTGCCCTCTCCACTAATAGAATCCGCATGGGAGGAGGAGGAACTGCCGGTCAAGGAGATAGAACCATGGTAGCAGCAGCTGAGTCTTGAGAGCAGGTACTTGTGTATGTATATGCAGCAGTTTGTGTGTGTGTGTATTCAGCAGTCTGTCTGTATTCAGCAGTCAGTGTGTGTGTATTCAGCAATCAATGTGTGTGTGTTCATCAGTCTGTGTGTGTGTTCAGCAATTTGTCTGTGTGTACTAGTACTAAGCAGTCTTTGTGAATGTATTCAGCAGTCAGTCTGTATCTATTTAGCAGTCTGTGTGTATTCAGTAGTCGGTGTGTATGTATTCAGCAGTCTTTGTGTATGTGTATTCAGCAGTTTGTGTGTATGTGTATTCGGCAATCTCTGTGTACTCCGCAGTCTGTGTATGTGTATTCAGCAGTTTGTGTGTATGTGTATTTGGCAGTTCCTGTGTACTCTGCAGTCTGTGTGTGTATGCATTCAGCTGTCTGTGAATGTATAGAACGGTCTCTGAATGTATTCAGCGGTCTATGTGTGTGTATTCAACAGTCTGAATGTATTCAGCAGTCTGCTTGTGTATTTAGTAGTCTCATAGGCGTGCGCAGCCTATTGTAGAAGGGTTTGCACCCTAAAAGCACAAACACACACGCCGCGTATATATATATGTATATATATATATATATATATACACATACATATATATATATATATATATATATATATACACATACATATATATATATATACACATACATAGACACACACATATACTGCTGTGTGTGTGTATGTGTGAGGGTGCTGTGTGTATGTGCTGTGTGTGTGTGTGTAGGTGATGTGTGTGTGTGAAGGCGCTGCGTGTGCGGGCGCTGTGTGTGTGTGCAGTTGCTGTGTGTGTGTGTTTAGGCGCTGTGTGTGTGTGAGGGCGCTGTTTGTGTGTGGGTGATATTAGTGTGTGTGTGTGTATGTGTGTATATGTAAGGGTGCTGTGTGTGTAAGGGTGCTGTTAGTGTGTGTGTGTGTTAGGGTGCTGTTAGTGTGTGCTGTGTGTATGTGTAAGGGTACTGTGTGTGTGAGGGTGCTGTTAGTGTGTGTGTGTGTGGGTGCGGTGTGTGTAAGGGTGCTGTTAGTGCGTGTGTGCTGTGTGTGTGTGTGGGTGATGTATGTGTGTGTGTGCTGTTTGTGTGTATTGTGTGGGGTTGGGGGGGCCATTTAGTTAATATCCCCCCTCCCTTCTTACCTTATGTAGGGAGGGGAACCGTGCTGCTGCCATCCCTGGTGGTCCAGTGGTGAGTGAACTCTAGCCCCACAGGTGAGTGGTGAGTGAACTCTAGCTCACTCTCGCGAGATCTGAGCATTGCTGCGGTAACCGTGGCAACGCTCCGACCTCGCAAGAGGAACCCGGCGGAGCTGCTGGCAAGAGCTCCCCGGGTCCTCTCCTGCCTTCCTCCGTGCTACTGTGGGTCTGTGAGGGAGATTTTTGATCTCCCTCACCGGCCCACGGAGGGAGGCAGATAGCGCGTGCCACGGGGATTAGGGTGTGCCCAGGCACACCCCGTGCGCACGCCTGCGAGTAGTCTGCGTCTGTGTGTCTGTGTGTATTTAGCAGTCTGTGTGTGGGTATACAGCAGTCTGTGTGTTTGTATTTAGTAGCATAGATTTGTTTTTAGCAGTCAGATGGGAGAATTGTGAAAGAAATAGAACCAGAATATCAATCTCTGTTATAAATGGTATGCACATTGTTATATACTATATACACACAATAACATACACAGACATTGTAGACACAAACTCAAAGTATATAGACAATGACACATGCTCAGACAACAGTATGATCACACTGTTATACACATTTAGACAACGACACACTACTATACACACTACTACACACACACTCATACAGACAGTACATACAGACACTGCCTCACATTTACAATGCTATACACACAGTCAGACAAAGTACAGACATTGTAAGTAGTTTGTGATTTTCTCCTTCCAAATGTTCTCATTCTTTTATGTATGTCATGCCCTGTAATGTTACGCATGTATAATGCATTATGCAAATTAGAATGGCCAGTATTTTTTTCCAAAAAAGGTGTCAACATAGTCTTTAATAAGACAAACTCAATGTGAGAAAAATAAGGTCACACATTGCAATTGTGGAGTAACGTTAGAGGAGGTGAACTGGGGATTAAAACCACATATATTATTATGTCGAACCTCCAAAATTTTCCAAGGTTCAAAAAGGTTGGAAACCACTGCTACAGACTAATAAGGATTACACTGAATTATTTTTATAGTGTTCATAATATTTCCTTACAATCAGTATGCTTAATTATGTAATGTTGCTGAGTATTTCAAATCTTTAAATAACACAGTGCTGTAAAAGAATTCAGTCTGTAACAGTTTTCAATGAGAATTACGACACCGTTATTGAGATGGTGTACATCTCTGTGCACATTAACCCTCCTCGTTCTTGGGTGGCTGTGTCAGCAGGAAGTGGTAGACGTTTTTGAAAACGTCTCTGAGAAAAGCATTGGGTTTGCTTTGTTTCCCCTTGTACTAATGCATGTGTGGTTGTGTTAGCTGGTGCAATAGAGCATGTCGTAGTGGTGTCTGTGTCTGTCAGAGCACATCATTGCAAAGCATAGTGTGATAGAGTGTATGTGAGGGGGAGTACTAGTAATTTGTGTATGTGTTTGTATATTGGGGAGTAGAGGTGTGTCACAATATGTACATATGAAGGGGGTTATGGTATTTGTGCTAGATTGTTAATTTTCTGTAAACTGTTAGACCACTGTAGGCCTTATATTACTACATATGCAATTTGGGTGATCGCTGCGTAAGTACCCATTTTTACTTTTAATTACAAATGTGAGATTCAATTCATTCAGAATTAAATAGGAATTTAAATACCTCTCTTTTTCAAGTTAAGAAACTATCAAAGTTTGAATTCTGTACAGCATTGCAGCTTTCTCGTACGTTAAGTGCTTTTAAGGCGTTTTTCTGAATAGCAAAGTTTTTTTGTGGTGTGGCATAGTTCATATGGTCTAGTTGTGTGAGTTTGTTAAAGGAGTGTGTGTGAACAGCATGTCCCTGAGGACCGAGCTCCTGAAATCAGTGTGGTATGCCTTCACTTCATTGGACACAGAGAAGAGTGGGAAGGTTTCAAAATCCCAGCTTAAGGTGAGTGGAATCATAGATATTTTTCTTGTATGCAGGATAAGACATTTTACTAGTCACTAAAGGGAGAATTCAAAGTGAATTTCAAACTTTTGTCAAAAGTAGCCGAAATGGAAACATTCTCTAAGTCAGTTATACTTCCAGTTCTACTTCTTTGGCCTTAAATTTAAAATTCACTTTGAATTCTCACTTTAGTGAATAACACTGTTAGTACACGGAAGAATATGAGGCACTGAAGGTAATCAGTAAATTGTTGATCGATGAACAGGACAACTAGGAGTAAATGATAAAGAGGTAGCGAGCCAGGGGTTCTATTCACTAAACAGCAAGTTTTGGTGACTTGAATTGTTGCACACACATTTCTTAGATAAAACCTCCAAGTTGTATTGGCTGAGTACATTTTTATAAAACACAAAGGTTTTGTGATTAATCCCTAAATGTTACTAGATCAATGGAAAAAAAGTAGCACAGAGCTTAGAAAGCAGGGTGATGGATAATTTTGTTTAAGGGAACAGAAAGTGACGGAGGTGACGGTACAGATCCACATTTTGCTAGAAAGTATCCAAGAAGGTAAAATATAGTTGTAGTAGCAATTATATTTAGTCTACATGACTGTTAATTTCCGTGTCTCTCATTGAATTATTATTCATTATCAGGGATTATAAATAGAAATTAAGTTTTGTGTTTTAATTAATTTGTTTTAAAAGAGAATCTATTGTAAACTTTATAGTCCAGCTATATACATATATTTTCAAGGTGAGTGCATGTAATGTTTCACTCTGCTTATTTAATTATTTACTCATCTCTTTTTACATATTAAGTTATGGGTTGTTGGTTTTTTTTTTTTTTTGTGTATGCCTATTTGCTGTTTTTGTGTTTTCATTCCTATTTTGTTTGTGCTTTATTTGAAGCTTATCTTATTATGTTCCCTTTTCTTATTATTAGATAAGATTTCTGTGCTAGGCATCTATTTTAAATGTGTATGTTTATGTACATCCATTTCTATGTTGGTCTGTCTCTGTATGCAACAATTACAAAACATTGCTACTTCAGCAAAAAGACCTTTGCCAAGACGTTTGTGTTTTGTGATATGCAAATTGGTGCATATGTATGCATTTATGTGTGTACGTGTGTGTTGTAATGAATTGCTTTGTGTTATTTGTGCATGTGTTTATATAACATTTGTTGTATTTATGTATATTTACATATGTATGTATGTATGTATATGTTTGTTTAGTCCTTTGTTTTTTGTGTATATTTTGTATTGCTCATTGTCCTTGAAAATGTGTCAGTGTATATCAATATGAATTTTAATATATGAATATGGTTTCTTACACTCAATCATAAAACAGCAGGAAAACCTCAGCAGAAAAGGAAATAGCAAAGAGAAACGGAAGTGGTAAGGGTGGGGGGAAAATACTGCACAATATAGTGTGTACAATGTCAGCTATGCTTATTATGTGCTTTGTGTTTCCTTCGTTTTTTTTATTAAATTTTTCTTTTTTATTAGAAATGGATTATAAGCTTGCTTGCTTATTTTTCTGTCTCATATTGATAGCCATGTTGTCTTATCTCTATTGTGAGTGTTGAATATGAGCTGCACTCTTCTCTTTGACAGGTGCTGTCCCACAACCTGTACACTGTGCTCTGCATACCTCATGATCCAGTTGCCCTCGAAGACCACTTCCGTGATGATGATGATGGCCCTGTATCTAGTCAGGGTTACATGCCCTATCTAAACCAGTATATATTGGAAAAGGTGGGACCCTGGTTAATAAAATTCCTCTTACTTTCAAATATCAAGACAAAAAGTAGAAGTAAACAGGGAGTAGATGTTAGAGTGTAATGATGTTACAATGCTGAGATGAGCACAATCTCGTATCCCAAACTTGAGGGTTAAACACAATTTTTTTTATTTAAAACATACCAAAAAAGTATTTATATAACTAGGTGGAAAATCGATCTGAAAGCTTCTGTTTGTCTATCAGGAAAGAAACAAAAAAGTATAAATACAAACTAATAACAATAATTTTAATACCATAAAAAAGGAAGACAAAATTATATAAAAACGGTGCATATCACACATGTGAAATCAAAGAAAAAAGAAAGAAAGGGGAAAAAAAGGATAATTACAAATACTGATAAATATCCCTGCATCGTTTTTATGCTCCACCTATAAAACACACTTGTACGTGTGAGATTTTTTACTTAAAGGGGAACTATCTCCTTCCTGCTAATTTGCCTACATTTAATGATCTAATCCATTTACTGGAGAAGACGCTAGACACTGTATTCTCCAAAGGATCCAGATCTAAGTACCATGCTCAGGCTCTGCTTGCCCTTTCAATTTTGACTGGGCATGGATTGTTGTGTTACTTTTAGTCTTCTCCAAGTTTTTTTTTTTATACAATTTAAGTTCCATTACTTAGGAGATATGTTCAAAATAATTAACCTGTATCTTCTTCACTCCTCTTTTTTCATCATCCTATAACTTAAGACTGCAAAAAGGAATTCTCTCTTTTTCTTTCTCCCTCTCTCCCGCATTGATAGCATTCTCATTCCAATGTTCTTGTCAATTACATTAACACTTTTTTTTCTGACACTGCTAATACCACCCTTATCCATCTACAATCAGGTAGTTGATGGTTCGTTTGTAAAGGAACACTTTCATGAGTTGTGCTGGACTCTGACAGCAAAGAAGAACTATCACCCAGAAGGAACGGTGCTGCCATCAAAAGATGCCTTTCGTCTATGGTGTCTCTTTAATTATCTATCTGAAGATTCGTACCCTCTCATTATGGTCCCCGATGAGGTAAAGCAAATATATGTGTATTGTGCTTTAGAATTTGTTCAGTTTGTTAAAGGTTGAAACTGTATAGTCAATGGCTCGTTTCTGGTCACTGGTCCTTTTAGTTCAATAATACCCATGCATCGTTTTAAAAGAAAGCTGTGTTTTAAAAAGTGTTCCATTGCTTTGGGTGCCTGCAGAAATGCAAGATGAAGTCTGAAACGTGATGTGTCCTGCAGTTGGACCTGGGAAGTCTGAGATAGTTGTGTAAACTTAATTTTCCAGAATTTCTGTGCACAAGGTGGACCTCACAAAGTTCAACTTGAGCTACGCAGGAAATACAACTTTTGTACTTCTAGGGGAAAAGTAGATAGCATTGTATAAACTAAAGTGTATGTATAAGCACCCATTTATTTTGGGATAGGGCATCAAAATGAAATAAAATTTAAGATGTCAGGTTTTTTTTTCAACTAATTTTTGGTATACTCATTTTATTAATTTCAGGCATCTGTAGCAGTCAGAACTAATCAAGCCATCACAATTGTCAGTAACACTACTTTTTTTTTTAGCTTGCAGCAATCTTTATTAATGATTTTCATGATTGAAACAGCATATGGCTGAACATGTTTTTTTCCACTTAGAAGATGTACAGTGTGCACACAATTTAGTAAATCGTTCCCACAATATAAGTGTGCCCCTTTTATTAAGTAGTACCCACAATGAGCCTATATTTTGCTTATAATTTATAAAATTGTGCATGCGAATACTAACAAATCTATACAGGTGGTGTACCTTCTTTAACGTTAGTTTATCTTATTGCCACTTCTTCTTAGCATTGGTACCCTATCTAATACATGTAATGTCAAATGATGAATTGAAAGTTTGGCTTCATGAAAATGGGCACAGAAAGGCAATACAAGTTTTTTAGTTTTATTAATTAAAAAAAAAAAATATTTTACTCAGTGGTGTAGTGAGCGGACAATTGTCCTCAAGTGGCAGGCTGATTGTGTGCCACAAGGCAGGCTGGTGACCACCAGCATCAGAGCTGCAACACCATAGCACTTGTACTCAGAGACATCTCCAGTGTTTGGCCAATTAGGCAGCCGCCTATGATCTCACACAATGAGCCAAATGGGGTAGAATAATAGCTGAGGGACATCTTTCAACTATCCCATGATTAAGCCCATGATTAAGTCCATGCTGACTAGTAGGCTGTGCACAGTCACCATTAGTGAAGGAGGGTGACAGAGGGCTCCAGCCTCCTTAGTACCTTGTGATGCACAGCAGCAGAATGCTGTGCATAGAGGGGGCAGGGACATGGTGGATCAACACATCCCCAAACAGCATCAGTGATCCAGAACTGCGTGGAGGAGGCTGTGGAGAGCAGGATATGCAAGTTAAGGAATGAATTGTGGGGATAAAGGGGGTAGGCCAGTTACGCTATCATTAACTGGCTTTACCTAAAGGGAAGGGTGCAAATCTGCCAAAATTACTGGCATGTCATCCTGGGGTGAATGCATGCCAGGCTGGCTTTCAGTCATCCAGGCTGGCTCACTGAGAATAGAACATGCATGGAGCACTTTTTCAGTGCTCTTTACAGGTACCTATTGCCCTGAACATAGAGTGAGTACATCTAATGATGACAATCCCTTGGTGTCCTCAATAGTGGGACACCAGTGAACAAATTTGAGGTGATGGGACAGGCCTTGAATTTTGGGACTGTTTTGATGAATTCAGTAAGCCTGATAAAGTGTGAAAGAGAGAGAAAGAAAGGGTGCAGAGTGTGGGAGCAACGTCGAAGGGAGAGGGAACAGACTGTATAGGAAGAGGGAGCAGATTGTATGGCAGAGCTGACCAGATGGGTGTGCAAAGTGATTGGAATGGTAAAAGGACCTTCATAGAATTATGGTTTGAGGGGTGCAATACTTGCACTCCACCTTCCCCGGCCGACTCATTACAGTTGAGTACATAAACATGTACTAAGTTACAGTTATACAGTTCTAAAAATGCCACAAAAATTAATATAATTAATATAACTGTACAATAGAATTACAAGGAAAGGGTTTATGTCCTGAGTCACCTTAAAATACACTTATTCAGAGCCGGACAGGGGACAAAATTCAGCCTGGGCATTTCTTAATCACAGCGGGCCACTGAGAAGGGAGCGGGGCCAGATAGGGTGTGTTTTGTCATCACAAATGACAAGCACACACCCTGTCAAAGTGAGCATGTTCAAATGCTCTTCCAGGACAGACCATGCGCAAAGCTCCGCTGAAGAGCTCTAGCATGAGAAAAAGGCCCTGTATTTGTTCTGCACAGCACAAGCAAGTTTAATAATATGCTTGCTCTGTGTTTGCTTGCAACTTGTCTCTGGTGTTTCCATAAATGGGATACCAGGAGACAAAAGGTCCAGGGAAGAGTTTTGTGCATGTATTTAGAGCCTGCTTGTGGGATTGCCTGTGTGTAGAGTGAGCGGATTGTGGTGTGGTATTGTGTAAATCGGTTGGTTTCAGTCATGTTGTGTTTGTGGTGTAATATAATGTATGTGTGGCTGGTTGCTGTAGAGAGTGTGTTTATAGGGGGCATAGTGTGTATAGGGGATGTAGCTAGTGTGTGCATATGGGCTGTAGAGTGTGTGTGTATAGGTGATGTAGTGTGTGTAGGGGTTGTAAAGAGTGTGTGTTTAGGGAATGTAGTATGTCTTTGCCTATAAGGAATCTAGTGTGTGCATAGGGGGCCGGTGAGGGAGATCTTTAATCTATCCTCTGGCCAAACATGGATAACAGCAGGGCCTGCGCTGTGACCTCCCCTGCTGGCCTCGACCCATGGCAATCGCGGCCCACAGGGCATTTGCCTGGTGTGCCCAATGGTGTGCGCACATATTCAGTACTGTGTCAAGGCCAATACTTGCTGTAATCAGTTTTTATTTAAAACATTTTTTCCCTCTTTTAAGCCTTTAACAGCCTTTATTATATACATAATTCAGTTATTGCAGGATGAAACTCCCTGATGAAACTTTATGTACAATGTGTGTGTAACAAACTCACAGACTGCTATCAGACCACTGCTTTTCAAATAATCTTAATTTATTTATTTTTAGAGTCAGAAAAGAGGACCTTTTGATTTCCTCAATCTTTTTCGGTCCTCACATAAGTAAATTTTATTTTTTTTAAATACATTTTCATTTATTTCTTGTAAATACATTTATAATTGGAAAAGAACAGACAGGATAAAAAAAAGAAAAAGAAAATTGGGAGCCAATAAGAAAATGTGATACAAATGGTATGCACTTTACCTTTGGGACATATCAACAATCGAGCATCTAGCTAACACGTATTAACAGTTTGTTTTAATGATCACAGGAAAGAAGTGGTAGAGGGAGGTAAGCCTGTTAAGTAAATCCAGGGATTCTTAAAAGAACACAGTAGTGTTAGTAATACACTAGAGTGGCTGTTTAGGTCACCAGCCCCACTTAGATTTCAGTGAAAAGGTATCTCGCCGTGGCTGGCTCTGCCTCCAAACTTGATGATCTCAGCCAATCCAGTGCGTTCCCATAGAAAAGCTTTAGGAGACTTTTGCACATGTGCTGCAAAACGCCGCACTGCACTAATCAGCGTCTCCTCAAAGAGATGCCTTAAATCAGAGCATCTCTATGGGAAGTGTTCAGCACCTCCATGGCACAATGTGCAGCATTGAGATAGGAAGCAACTCTAGTGGCCATCTGAGGGACTGCCACTAGAGGTGTTACTAGGTAGCAAACACATAATGTCCCTTTAAATGGGCTGACAAAGCCTGGGTCTGGAGTGGGGCGACAAGTTAAAGGCGCTGCTAGGACTTGCTACTTTTGTTTGTTTTTCTTAAATTCACTGTATTGGGCAGCTGACTTTCTAAATAGCTGCCTGTTAAGCTTTGCACTGTGCAGAGTTAGGTGCTTCTCAGTCTTCCCATAGCACAATGAGCTCCTTCTACCTCTCATCCATAATTATATTGCGCCTGTACAATCCGTAGTTAATGTGCTACCCAGCACCCACTAAGGGCTTTTTGGTGCATCCATGATTACTGTAATGCATAAACTGCAGCAGGTTACAGTATATAATTTTGTGTCTTGACTTTCTGCTGTCTGTATACTGGAAACTTTTGAATAGAGCAGGAAGGGATCTATGCATCATACAGAACAGCTCGCCTCCAGTCTGAAACATGACACCACTCTGGATAGCAGACCATAGATATCAAAGATCTGTGTAATTGCCCATAATATCACCAATAACTTGCTTTCAATAATTGAAGGAACAGTCCAACGTTAAAACCAACCTTCAATATAAATCCACCCCAAATAAAAAAAAATATTAAAAAACTCTGCTTTTATCCAGCAGCAAGTCCTCAAACGAAAGTGCTTTATGGGTTTGGAGTGCCCCCTTAATATAAATTTTACAAGGAGATAAAGTAAATGTAACAGAGTTATCAGTTTGAAACGTATTATTTTTTTATTTTCCCCATGATGTCAATGTAATCCATTTTAATAGTAGTGTGTAATAGTGCATTTAAACAATTTAAAAGACTCAAAATTACCGCGTTTTATATATATATATATATATATATGTATATATATGTGTATATATATATACATATATATATCCCAGAATAAACAACATTTTACATTATTCATGGTAGTATTTGTTAAAGAAAATCAATATTTCTTTTTAAAAAATGATAAATAGAGATATGCATGTGTCTTAGTAAGAAGAACTGGTAATAAAAAATGTACCATAATAAACCATAGTAACCATAGTAACGCTTTTAGAAAGATTCTTTCACAATTTAATACAGCAAAAGGGCCTCTAAACTTTCCTCATTTACAATGAAAATTACAAGACCATGACAAAAGTGACCAAAACAATCACTTTTTGGTCACTTTCTGATTAGGAATACAGAGAGTATAATAATGTGGCAGAAAAGCGCTTTCCGAAAACTCCTATCCCATTATGCTTGCTATTATAATTGGCCTTGCAAAGACCTCTCATTGAGCTGCATTGGGAAGTCTGTAATTTGACAGCGACAGAAAGTCAGGGAAGGCTTGCAAAGGCTCGAGACAAAAGATCTGCCATTTTGTTTTATTTGTATCTGGGCAATGGAGTGTCCCTTTAGGGATGGCATCTAGTTATAAGCTACACTTTACTGTTATGTGTAATTTCATACTGCTACATTAATGTTAATTATGTTTAAATGTAGGTGGATTTAAGAATCTATCATTTTTAAACTGGCAGCATCACTTTAAATTGTACAACTGTGCTTTATCTCACAGCCAAATCTTACACATATTACCTTGGAAATCTAGCCTTTCACCTTGAAACCATAAATGTCAAAACATAGTTTTTTTTGTCATGAATAGCATATGATAAAATTCTGAGAACACATGCATCTGGGGCTCTACTTCAGACAGATGATGATAACACAGACTTACATGTATGGTTACCAGACCCATGGGCACATATAACTTCTACATGCTGATGGGCATAGCATAAAAGTTGTTGCTCTGAGCAGGGTGAGATTTGCCATAAGGCCGGCAGGGGAGAAAGGGGTGACATTGCAGATAGAGAAGATGTAGTCTGCACCACTGTTGGGTGCAGATCACATTATATGTTCCCTCATGGTCAGAACGCTTCTACAGGAAACCATGGCAATGCTCTGTCACATTCACATTCAACGAGAGAAAGTTGGAAGAAGGTGTTTATACTAGTCGGCAGCTATCTGAGCCAGTAAGCAGCATTCCCAGGACCACCACCATTGCCTTTGCCTACTTGGATCCTGTGAAACCACAGGGTATTGTCTCTCAGTTTATCCTCCTTAGCATCTCTTTCTTAGACCAGGTGCACCCCCAGAACAATATGGGGAATATATCCCCACTGGACAACCAGGCATCATGCCCCCTCTCTTCAGAAATGTAAGCAAGGTTGGGGGTACACACTATCCATGGGGCCCCGGTGAGAAAACTGATCTGGGGGCCTCACAGTGGTTACAACGCACAGGTCAAGCCGCAACACATGGCGGTGGGCACCCGGTTTCAGGGGTCCGCAGGGCGGCAAAGCCCCCTAGAGTGACGGGCCCGGTCACAGCTTCGACCCCTGTATGTACACTGTACACAAACACACATACATACAAACACACACAGAGACACATATATACAGACACACACATACATACAAACACACATACATACAAGCACACACATACACACACACACAGACACATATATACACACCTACATACATACATACAAACAAACACATACAAGCACACATACATACAAAAACACACACAGAGACACTTATATACAGACACACACATACATACAAACAAACACACACACACATGCACAGACATACACACACAGACAGACACACACACACATACATACGCACATACAGGCAGAGAAACATTCATACAGACACACAAACATACATACAAACAAACGCACACATATATACAAAATATTTTAGTCACCCCCCTGTTTCCTACCTTTTAGATGCAGGAGGGTGACTTCCCTGGGGTCCAGTGTTGGATCAGCATGATGGGAGTCAGAGTTCCCACTCTGGCTCACTCCTTTCTTCCTCCCACGCGGCTCCTAATGGTTGCTGGTATCATCTCATGTTAAAGCGCTGACCGGCCACCTGGAAATCCATAGCCATCGGTGGCTCTAACAGCTTGGGCCACCCGATGGGCCCCTACACGTGCGGCTCCGGCGGTCGCAGGGATCCACAGGGCGGCCCCCTGGAGTGACGGGCCCAGTTGCAGCGGCGACCCCTGTATATACGCCACTGGTTGACACCCCATGCATCACATTCAGCCAACCACACCATATCACATTCAGCCAGCTTTCCCACACACTCGCGCACAATGCATAGACCCCACTCAGTCACATGCAGGGGAGCTCTGTGATACATTCCTGTGCTTCTTTTTATTGCTGTGAGTTTTATTGTTGCGGACCTCTGTCTCTTCTCTTCATACACTCTACACAAATATTATTGTGAAGATGCACTGAGGAAACGCAACACTTTTGTTTTTGTCCCCATATTTCTGAACTCAAAGATCTAAGCTGAACTCAAAGATCTAAGACTTTTTCTATGTAGACAAAAGGCATATTGCTCTCAAATATTGTTCACAAATATGTCTAAATCTGTGTTAGTGAGCACGTCTCCTTTGCCAAGATAATCCATCCACCTCACAGGTGTGGCATATCAAGATGCTGATTAGACAGCATGATTATTGCAAAGGTGTGCCTAAGGCTGGCCACAATAAAAGGCCACTCAAAAAAGAACCAAACAGAACAGTGCCTCTCATGTGGGTACCGTCCCTTATGATATGTGCATGGGTGCCTTAGTTTATGGGCCTCGACACCCCACAGGTCTTAGGGTGGCAGTTGGACAAGCTCCTGTGTATATTGGTGTTCGGGGGTCTATCTTCCATGTCTCTTGTTTCTCTCTAGGGAGCCCCTGGGGATGTGTACCCTCCTGGCTTAGGTCGCAATGAGCTCAACCCGTGCAGTCTTGAGTGGTCATCCGGCTTCTCCCAATAGCAGAGTCACAGTTTGGGGTGATACCTCTCCAGGTGGCAGTTGGAGGCCCCACTTGTGTGAACATAATAGACCAACCTTTGTAAGAAAATGTGTTTTTGTCCATGGCTAGGCCCGGAAAGAGCAAGGCGCTGGGTCAGCTAACGTGTCATATCAGTGTTGGGTATAGTGGAATCGAGCCTGTGGTGACATCCCCGCTGGGGCTGTGCAGTCCCAGTGGGTATCCTTCCCATTGAGTGGTAAAAAGATAATAGGTCTGGTCATTTTAATATTTATTTGTGGCAACTGCAGCACATCCGAAATTTACACAAAGTCTCTGTGGCTTTTTAACAAGTAAGGACCTTCCGAGGTGAACATCAGTAGCCTTGTGTGTAATATCCAGTGGTAGCAGATCCTTTGGCAGGCCAGGGCATGGGTAAGTGGTTTCAAGGCCCTTCGGTACCCCAATGTTCCCAGGCACAGGTCAGGGAGTAGTTGCAATGGGTGCTGGGCATATGAGATGTCCCCTTCTAGTCCATATCAAAGGGTAAAGCTTATCCCACTGTGAGAAAAGGCATACATGAGCTTGGTCACATGACCCCTGGTCACCATATTAGTTTGATGACAGAATGTCACCACACATAATATTGGAGGCAGCAGATGATGTCTCTCAGTGGGCTATCAGGTAGGCCATTAGACCACAGCGCCCTGTGCACCCTAACATATTCAATTGGGGTTTACCCTGGTCTGTGGAGGAGGTCATTAAAAATCGTAATGAGGATCTGGCAGAGCTATGCAGGTGACTCTTTCTGTTCTCGTAGGCCCCGCAAGCAAATGTCTTGACTGCGGCCTCTATTGTCAAGGTCCTGTGTGTGGAACACCATCTGTCCCAGCTGTGTGGTCTAGCACTCTAGTGTGGCATTTTTCGTGGCTTGTGCCGCCAGCAGGTAACTGTGGTCTGCCTTCACATGCGCCATGCCATCTGTGAGGCCTTGCAGGTCATCAAACATTAGGTTTAGAAAAAGTTACAATCCAAACAAATAACTTAAAGGGACACTATAGTCACCAGAACAACTATAGCTTATTGAATTTGTTCTGGTGAGTAGAATCATTACCTTCAGGCTTTTTGCTGTAAACACTGTCTTTTCAGAGAAAATGCAGTGTTTACATTACAGCCTAGTGATAACTTCACTGGCCACTCCTCAGAGAGCTGTTAGAGATCCTACCTAGGTCATTGCTGCCTAAAATGCATCCAAACATTCAGTGTCTCCTCCCTCTGCATGCAGACACTGAACATTCCTCATAGAGATGAATTGATTCAATTCATCTCTATGAGGAGATGCTGATTGGCCAGGGCTGTGTTTGAATTGTGCTGGCTCTGCCACTGATCTGCCTCTTTGTCAGTCTCAGCCAATCCTATGGGGAAGCATTGTGATTAGATCAGGCTACCACTTCTGATGATCAGCAGACAACTTGTTTTTTTGAAGCAAACAGCATGCAGTATTATAGTAAGGTTTTGCTATATTTATGGAGGCATGAGGGGCCCAGGGGGGCTAGATGGTGGTTTTAACACTACACCCTGTTCCAAATTATTATGCAAATTCTATTTAACTGTCACAAAGATTAAATATTTTGTTTTTCAGTTTAACTCATGGATGGCATTGTGTCTCACGGCTCTTTTGATCACTGAAAACAATCTCGGACACCTGTGATAATGAGATTGCCAGGTGAGCCCAATTTAAGGAAAAACTACTAAAGGAGGGTGTTCCACATTATTAAGCAGAGCACCATTTTCATGCAATATGGGGAAGAAAAAGGATCTCTCTGCTGCTTGAAAGAGTGAAATAGTTCAATGCCTTGGACGAGGTATGAAAACATTAGATATTTCACGAAAACTTAAGCTTGATAAGCGCACTATTAAGAGATTTGTGGCCGATTCAGAGCACAGATGGGTTCGTGCAGATAAAGGCACATTGAGGAAGATTTCTGCCAGATCCATGCATCGGATCAAGAGAGCAGCTGCTAAAATACCATTACATAGCAGCAAACAGATATTTGAAGCTGCTGGTGCCTCTAGAGTCCCACGGACATCAAGGTGTAGAGTCTTCCAGAGTCTTGCAACTGTGCATAAACCTTCCATTAGGCCACCACTAACCAATGCTCACAAGCAGAAACGGCTGCATTGGGCAGGAAAATACATGAAGACTAATTTTCAAACAGTCCTGTTCACTGATGAGTGCTGTGCAACCCTGGATGGTCCAGATGGATGTAGTAGTAGATGGTTGGTGGATGGCCACCCTGTTCCAACAAGGCTGCAACGTCAGCAAGGCGGTGGTGGAGTCATGTTTTGGGCCGGAATCATGGGAAGAGCTGGTCGGCCCCTTTAGGGTCCCCGAAGGTGTAAAGATGTGGAGTTTCTGACTGACCACTTTCTTCCCTGCTTTCCATAATAAAATCATCTTTATGCATGACAATGCACCATCTCGTGCTGCAAAGATTAACTCTGCATCAATGGCTGCTATGGGGATAAAAGGAGAGAAAGTCATGGTGTGGCCTCCATCCTCCCCTGACCTCAATACTATTGAGAACCTTTGGAGCATCCTCAAGAAAAAGATCTATGAGGGTGGGAGGCAGTTTACATCCAAACAGCAGCTCCGGGAGGGTATTCTGACATATTGCAAACAAATTGAAGCAGAAACTGTCCAAAAACTCACAAGTTCAATGGATGCAAGACTTGTGAAGCTGCTATCAAATAAGGGGTTCTACGTTAAAATGTAACGTGACCTGTTAAAATGTTTAAAAAGTTAAAATGTTGTTATAAATTTAATTGAAATAGCTTTTGATTTCAGTAAATATGCTGCAAACACAACAAATTCCAATTTTCAGTTCTTTACAACCTATAAAGTGTTTTGAAACTTACTGTGCGTAATAATTTGGAACAGTGCATTGGAAGTTTATGTTTTAAAAAAAATACTGTTATCATTAGGAGGTTTATCAATAAAATTTGAATTGTACTCTTAATAGTTGATAACATGAGCATTATGCTGACTTTATTTACATCAATTATTTAGGTAAATGAGAAAAATATAATTTGCATAATAATTTGGAACAGGGTGCATAGGCTCAGGAATACATGTTTGTGTTCCTGACCCTATAGTGAACCTTTAAGAACTTTTCTAATCTGAACTTCGGTGCAGGCCTGGTCATGATATCTGCTATTATCCTGTTAGTGGGACAGTAATCTAGGACCATGCCACCTTCATTGATCAGGTTGCTTTTAATAAATGTCATAATGTCTGGTGTCTGAATAATACATTAGATAAGAATGACTGACTGTACTTGAAATATCCAACAAAGATCCCATTTACACACTTTGAATCTAACTTCTTCCAATCCTACTTATGTGCAAAACGTTCTGATCTAAAAATCTTTATTTTAGAAAGGTTTGATTTTTTTTTGCCCGTTAACAGATATGTTCTTTTTGTAGATTGTTGTTAAAGCACCTGTTTTGCATTTAAGCAGCAGTCATAACTGCTTATGTCCATAATTTGTCTGGCAATTTACTTTCGATTAACAAACATCAAACAGATAATAGTTAAATTAAATCTCTTTCTTAAGGGAACCTTAAGAGATGTGGGCAGAGCCCCTTAAAATGCTGCTTGTGCAAAATCTGTGCACAATATTATAAACATTATTCTTTGTATATTTTTGTGGAGTTGCTTTCATAGTGTAAGTATTGTTTGACTTATTGATCCCTTGGAAGAGCCGATACTCGGCGAAACGCACGTCGGGACAGCTATTAGCAGTGGGTGGAGGGGTTTGACAGGGGATTATGCAGCAGCCGCAATAACATTACTCTCTCCCCGGTTTAGCCACCCTGCTTCGTTATTTTAACCTATATAGACAGGTAGTCGCTCTGCAAGTTCGGCTACTATCTTTAGAACTTAGGGGAAGGAGCTTTTGCTGCCACGGTGGCACAGGATGATGGGTGGACTGTTGAGGGATACAATATTGTGACATTGATAGAATCTCCTTTAGTCTCTCTACACTTGTAACCCTGTGCTACAGGTGCTATCAGCCGACAAGGGGAACACTGGTTAGCAATTATTTCCCCCTTTTTTTTGTTCCCCTCAGCTTTTTAGCGTTATTTCCTTTTTTCACTTATAGTTATTTTAACTAATTGAATTAAAAGTTATATTTTACCTATTATTTGTTAAGACCACTTTAGGGTTGCTGTAATAGTACAAGAGCCATAAGGGGACTCACTTAGATACTCTTATCATCAGTGGCGGCTCTAGACTTTGTGAGGCCTTAGGCGAAACTCAAACATGAGGCCCCCACTAACATCTAAAGTTAAAAATAGGGTTTGCATTGTGTGTATAAGGTGCTGTTGCAGAGGGTGGTAGGGTGGCTGTGGCAGAGGGTGGTAGAGTGGCTGGGGCAGAGGGTGGTAAGGTGGCTGGGGCAGAGGGTGGTAGGAGGACAGTGACAGGGTAGTGGGGTGGTAGGAGGGCAGAGGGTGGTAGGGTGGCTGGGGCAGAGGCTGGTAGGGTTTCTGGGGCAGAGGGTGGTAGGGTGGTAGGGTGGCTGGGGCGGTAGGGTGGCTGGGGCAGAGGGTGGTAGGGTGGCTGGGGCAGAGGGTGGTAGGAGGACAGTGACAGGGTAGTGGGGTGGTAGGAGGGCAGAGTGTGATAGGGTGGCTGGGGCAGAGGCTGGTAGGGTTTCTGGGGCAGAGGGTGGTAGGGTGGCTGGGGCGGTAGGGTGTCTGGGGCAGAGGGTGGTAGGGTGGCTGGGGCAGAGGGTGGTAGGAGGACAGTGACAGGGTAGTGGGGTGGTAGGAGGGCAGAGGGTGGTAGGGTGGCTGGGGCAAAGGGTGGTAGGGTTTCTGGGGCAGAGGGTGGTAGGGTGGCTGGGGCGGTAGGGTGGCTGGGGCAGAGGGTGGTAGGGTGGCTGGGCAGAGGGTGGTAGCGTGGCTGGGGCAGAGGGTGGTAGCGTGGCTGGGGCAGAGGGTGGTAGGGGGACAGTGACAGGGTAGTGGGGTGGTAGGAGGGCAGAGGGTGGTGGGGTGGCTGGGGCAGAGCGTGGTGGGGTGGCTGTGGGTGGTGGGGTGGCTGGGGCAGAGGGTGGTGGGGTGGCTGTGGGTGGTGGGGTGGCTGGGGCAGAGGGTGGTGGGGTGGCTGGGGCAGAGGGTGGTGGGGTGGCTGTGGGTGGTGGGGTGGCTGGGGCAGAGGGTGGTGGGGTGGCTGGGGCAGAGGTGGGGTGGCTGTGGGTGGCTGGGGCACAGGTGGTGGGGTGGGTGGTGGGGTGGCTGGGGCAGAGGGTGGTGGGGTGGCTGTGGGTGGTGGGGTGGCTGGGGCAGAGGGTGGTGGGGTGGCTGGGGCAGAGGTGGGGTGGCTGTGGGTGGCTGGGGCACAGGTGGTGGGGTGGGTGGTGGGGTGGCTGGGGCAGAGGGTGGTGGGGTGGCTGGGGCAGAGGTGGGGTGGCTGTGGGTGGCTGGGGCACAGGTGGTGGGGTGCCTGGGGCAGAGGGTGGTGGGGTGGCTGGGGCAGAGGGTGGTGGGGTGGCTGGGGCAGAGGTGGGGTGGCTGTGGGTGGCTGGGGCACAGGTGGTGGGGTGGCTGGGGCAGAGGGTGGTGGGGTGGCTGTGGGTGGTGGGGTGGCTGGTGGGGTGGCTGGGGCAGAGGGTGGTGGGGTGGCTGGGGCAGAGGGTACCTTATGTTTCCCTGGTGGTCCAGTGGGCGGCCAGGCTGTTTCCCTGGTGGTCCGGTGGGCTCCCTTTACAGTCTGCAGCTCCGCCGGGTGCAGAGCTGCAGACCACGTGGTGAGTTTAGTCTCGCGATCTCAGTCAGTCAGAGCGTTGCCGTGGTAACCCGCGGCAACGCTCTGATTGGGTGAGATCGCGAGACCCACTCAGTCTGCAGCTCTGCACTCGGCGGAGCTGCAGACAGGCTGGCTCTCTCCCGGGCAGGCATAGGAGGGGCCTCGCACCCGGCGGTCTCTGACCGAGGACCCGACCTGTCACATTGCCCTAAGGCGATTTAGGCGGCCGCGAGGCCCCCATCAGCTCGAGGCCTTAGGCGGCCGCCTAAATCGCCTAATTAGAGAGCTGCCTCTGCTTATCATTTCCTCTTTAGGCCAGGGCTTGACAAATTTGTTTGGAATATAGGAGCCAGCTAAAAAGTTAGGAGCCAGTAATTTTCAACGAGAAAGTGCAATTCTTAAAGGGACACTATAGTCACCAGAACCACTACAGCTTGATGTAGTTGTTCTGGTGTCTATAGCCTGTCCCTGCAGGCGTTTCAGTGTAAACACTGCCTTTTCCGTGAAAAGGCAGAGTTTACATTGCTGCTTAGTCACACCTCTAGTGACAGTCACTCAGATTGCCACTAGAGAGTTCTGGGTCACTGGTTCAGTGTCTCCAAGCTCTGCATGGAGGCGCTGAATGTTCATCATAGAGATTGATTAATGTAATGCATCTCTAAGGGAAAGCATTGCCTTAGCTGAGATCATAAAGATTGATCATCTCAGCCATGGTGAATCTGGCACGGCGTGGGAAATGGGAAGAAAGGTGAGTAAAAGCACATGCGATTGGAGGTGGCAGGTACCTAAACGTGCACACACTGACAGGCTCTCACACACACACACTCTGACAGGCTCACATACACACTCACGCTGACAACAGGCTCACACACACAAACGCTTGACAGGCACTCAAACACACATATACATACACTCTGACAGGCTCAAAAACACACACTAACAGGCTCGCTCACACACATACACACTGACTGGCTCACACACACACACTGACTGGCTCACACACACTGTGACACTCTCACACACACACACACTCTGACAGACACACACACACACACTCTGACAGACACACACAGGCTTACACACACACACACACACACACGCACACACTGACACACACACTGACAGACACACACACACTGACAGACACACACACATACTCTGGCAGGCTCACACACATACACACACACACTCTGACAGGCTCACACACATACACACACTCTGACAGACTCACACACATACACACACACATTTTTGTTTGAATTGAAACCCACTCAGCCTCCCTACCTCTTGGAGAGCTGAGAGGGTCTTTCCTGGTGTCCAGTGGGGCTGCACTCTTCCTGTGTGCGAGGGAGCAGTACTCTGCCTGTAGCTCCTCTCTGCTCCCTTGCGCACCGCCCATAATCCTCCAGCGGGCGGCTGCCTCCTCCATGCTCTTCAGGGTGGCCGCCCGCCTGCAGTATTCCCCATGGCGGCCGCCGTCAAAGCTAGAGAGTTGGCAAATCCCAGACACCAGAGCGAAATTTCTAGTCGCCGTGGCGATCTGGCGTCTCGGATTTGTCAAGCCCTGCTTTAGGCTATCTTGTACGTTTTTCTTTTCCTTAAAATTATGTACCGATTTTACACTTTAGTTTATACTTGCATATTTTTTTATACAGATTTTCATTTGACCGTTTGTAATGTATAACTGTTACTATTAAAGGTGCAATATATACTGCAAAAGTTATTGGCGATGACCCATTTAGAAGTTGGTGAAATGGATTTTGGAGAAATCTTATCTACTATGTCTCCTGGATTGTCCGTCTGGCAGTTCCTTGAGTTAGTGGCTTCACCAAAAATCCTGCAGGGGATAAGTCGTGAAAGTCTGAGCATGGCTATTCAGGATTTGTATGAAGAAGTCATTCAGGATGTGTTGAAACAGGTAGGAGGCGTTACTATTTGTCTGCATATCACCCATGTCAATGAAAATCCTAAATCCTAAACTTTGCCTATCTGTTCATTACATTATTGTGTCTGTGTATGTCTGTTCATGGTTCTGTAATTAGCACGCAATCCATATGAGAATCAAGGTTTGTGGTTGCATCTATTGTCAGTGAGCTCAATGGTAATTAGTTATGATTAATCATTAAATTTCTTTATTATTAACATTGCCCTTTCCTAAAATCCACATGTCTCTACTAAATCTACTTAGTTATCATCTGATGTAACTGTATCCTGCACATTTTCACTTCATTGTATTTTACCCACCTGTATATATTTTATTCATTTATTTATGTATTCTTATTCTCCACTAGTTTGTTATTTTAACATTGTTTTCTCTATTACAACCTGGGTATATATATCATTTGTTTCTATCTTTACCTTTATGTCTTGTCCTGTACGCTAAATTTAGTTTAGCCATCCCTACTGCATATATTTGTCTTGATTATTTAATTGTGTTATTCACCTATTAGCATATCTCTAATGTATTTTCTCTGTAATTTCTGTACCCCAATTGTTTGTTTTGCTTGACTAACCGTCACCTCATCTGTGTATAGATGCATCATAGCTTTATTGCAGGCCTATTTGGCCCTATTATCTTTCTCCCACAGCCTGAGTTAAAGGTTTCCTGCCTCACACCTGAACAGAACTCAGATGCACTCCCACACTGCCCTTCACCCACCTAAATTCAGCACACACCTAAAGTTTCTTAACCTCTCACACTTCATCCTCACTCTCCCTACTCCTAGTTTAATGTTCCAAATCAATCCTATATCCTTTTTCCCAAACATTCCTAAACAATCTCATCTTGGCCCCATCCATACAAAACTATCTCTCACTCTTGTCATTGTCACTCATCATGCTTCTAGCAGCTGATGATGTCTTTCCCAACCCAGGGCCCTTTACCTCCTCTGCTCACCCCTTGCCCAAATCATACCATCCTTGGTACATCAATCTTGGTGAAACCTCCACTGTCTTGACCTACAGCAACTCTCCACCAAACTCTTCTTCTATCCATCTCAAAGCTCATCTGCCCTAGCTCTGCAACCTCCCTCTACAACTCCACCCTCTCCTCTGAACTAGATATCATAGAACCTTAAAAAATTTTAGTGACCCCGGTTACAACCTTGGCTCACTAAACTGACCCATTACATTAAAAATGCTCCAGAACTGCTAAATGCTGCAGGAGAAAGTCTCATACTGCATTTTACTTCCTCCACTGTAAATGTATGCTATGCTTGTACTTCTAAACCCTCATACCCACTCTCTACGAAGAACCAATATCTCACCCAACCTGCCTCCCTCCTCTGTTCTATGTTCACTAATACCCACAATGCCAGCAAAGGTTTCGACTCTGCTTTGGTCCTCCAGCCCCACCAATTGCTCCCTCAATCCTATTCCTTCACATCTCACTCACGCTCTGTTTCCTCTTGCTCTGCCCCTCACTAAAATATTTAATCTCTCCATCTCCTCTTGCATATTTCCTTCACCCTTCTAGCACGCAACCATCACCATGATTTTAGAAAAGCCCAACCTTGACCCTAACTCATCATCCAACTGCCACCCTATCTTGCTTCCAAGATCCTCAAGAGAGTTGTGTATGCTAGACTGACCGAATTCCTGAAATCCAACTCTCTGCTTGACCCACTACAGTCCGATTCCACGCTCATCACTCTGTCGAAACTGCCTGACCAATGTTTACAATTATTTAATTTATGCTAAATCCAGTGGTTACTACTCATTAATTCTCCTTACCTTTCTGCTGTTTTCGAAACTGTTAATCATCACCAATTTCTTATCATACTACATAATCTTGAGCTACGTGATTCTGCTCTTTCCTGGTTTTCCTCCTCCCTCTCCCAGCATTATTTCAATGTTTCTTTTTCTGGCTTTTCCTCTTATCCACAACCCCTCGGTGTTGGTGTTCCCCAAGGTACTGTCCTAGGTTTATTCCTGTTCCCGATCTATAATGCTTCCCTTGGTAAACTCATCAGCTTTTTTTGGCTTCCAATATCATTTCTATGTGGATGACACACAAATCTATCTTTCCTCTTCTGATCTCTTGATGTTCCTCTTGACTTGTGTGTGTGACTGCCTCTCTGCTATTTCTAACTGGATGGCTGCTCACTTTCTTAAACTTAACCTGTCCATAACAGAGCTTCTCATCTTTCCACCCACCAGTGTTGCTACTCATGTGTCTGAATGAATTATATCCTACCCTTACCTCTTGTGCCACTTTACCCCACTCCCTTTGAAATGTATGCTCGTTTGAGCAGGGCCCTCAACACCCTCTGTTCCTGTGCGTTCACTTGTCTTGTTGCAAATACTTGTCTGTTAGTCCACCTGTTGTACAGCTCTGCAGAATTTGTTGGCACTTAATAAATAATAATAATAACTGGTTATCTTTTTTTTTCAGGGCTACCTTCTTAAGAAAGGCAATTTACGGAGGACGTGGACTGAGCGTTGGTTTATACTGAAACCCAGTTCCTTGTGTTACTATGTTAGCGAGGAATGTAAAGAACAGAAGGGGAGTATTAATATAGTCAAAGACTGTGGAGTTGAGGTTAGTATTTTCATACATACAACATAAACCTGCAAATAATAAAGCATTTTTGGAAAGATTTATATGAAAAGACAGGGACTGATGCTAGAGATTTATTTCTGGGTGGTGACAGGGAATAAGTTTACCTGTTCAGTAGCAAACAACCTTTAGGTCACGACATTCGCCCACACCTCTTACGCCCAACCACCCGACTGAATACCCATATAACAGTAACAACTAGACGCACCGCTCAATGCCCTAAGGAAACAAAGACCCACACTCTACCCAGAGTCATTGACGATGAACCGAACTCCGGACAGAACTAGGAAGAACTACAGGCCAGTATAGACCCACGAAGAGGACACTGGCCAATTAAATAAACCCCTGCACGAAACACCAACAGACACCCACCTTAACACACTCAGGGTTCACTCATGACATGCTCTTGAGAGGATGACCACCGAAACGTGTTGGATTGCCCGTCCCTAAAAGCAAGGCCGCTAGTTAAGGTAAACAACATAACACCAGCACGGGTAAAACAAACCGCGAGTAGAACCTCACAGAAATAGTATTGGCATAAACAGATAATGAGTCACAAGAGTTAAATAATTCCGCACCTATCCTTACAAGGTAGTAAAGGACCAAACGCAAAGCTCAACTATTACCTTTTCAGTTTTGTTACATAATGTAATGGACTGTTAACCAATGTTTAAATATGAACTGCTTTGCACCCAAAAACGCTGCACAACGGTCTTTCAAATGCCTATCTCCATACTTACTGATACCCACCATACGTAACATCCTACAAAACAGGCACACGCTCACTCTAAAATAATGCCCACCCGCTTGAATCTACACACCTCTACGTAGGCAATCACATGCTTTCACAACTATGTTACGACATGTCAGCACTACCTTTCTCATTAATCAATTATGAACCGCGTGACGCTATATGATTATGCCTAAAGGTTAATGTAACAGGTTACTATTCCTATAATAATACGATGTGCCACAAGCCTATCCATCCTGAATATAGACGCTGCATAGCTATCCCCACATAACCTACTAGGTATCTACCCCTGCAGTAAGAAGACCTAACCTACCTTAAACTAGATTGGTACAGACGAACCACACTATGTTTTATCGACCACATGCTGTACGTTGCAGTATTTTTCATTTAGCACAACCATTTGCACTCTATAACCACCAATAATGGATATGTTTTCAAATGCTGTAAAAGGAGACACTGTTGTTGAATTTTGAAAGATGAAACAATGAAACAATTTAACACAAACAACCTTTAGGGTGGAAATGTAAAGTTATGGGCTGTAGCCACCCATAGCCCTTATCCTACGTCTGGAAGTATATGCAAGTTGTCTTTCCTCCAAGTAGTGCAGTAGATGATTTAGGTGATGGTTCACTATTGGTTGATCACTTGCTAATGAACCTTCAGTATTCCTAACGCTATAGTGTTCCTTTAAGCATTGCCACTTCTAAGGACCTGTAATATGTTCAATTATCTTTCACATAATTGTCTTAGATTTTGCATGCTGGGTACACATTATCCTGACATGTACTGCTGCAGGCAGATAGTTAAGCATAAGAGCCACATTGAAAAAGCCCACATTGGCATATATGTCATTGCTCCTGAGATTTTCTAGAAAAATATCTTGGACCTGATAAAGAGTACAAACATTGGATTGATTTTTACTGAAAATTGCTTGGCAGGAAAAGGCCACTCGCTGTCCACCACCCGCCCTAGACCCAAGCCCAGTATCAAGCTTCCAGTAAGTGGACCTCTCCTACTCCAGAGAGTCTAGCAGGTACAGCTGTGTAGCTCTTACAGGAGCTAGTGATTATAGCCAGTATAGCAATTCGAAGCAGGTATAGCTGGTATAGCTGTTCCCTAAAATCACGAGACGAGGCTGCGTGTTGAGGGTGAAGTGACTTTAATGGGGCCACACTTGGCTTTTTATGACAGTCCCCATGCAAGGGCACTCCCCCCTGGACCTGAGAGCAAACCACAGTAGAAACAAATACACAATCACATTGGCTCTCATATCCAGGACACTCCCATACAAACTAGGTCAATCCCTCTGTACCTGGATGATAATTGAGTCAAGTACTGTATTAACGCAATTATCTCCAGACACAAAAACACATTTTTATAAAACCCCCAAAATACCTTTAAAACATACAATCCCCCCACAAAGCCCCGATCTGGGTGAACAACATATCCAAAAATCACCCAGATCGGTTCAGAGGTCCGGGAATTTCCTGGAAGTCATAGTTTTGGCCGACCGCACACATGGTCTCATGCCCAAAACTGTTACATAGAATCGCTGCTAAGCGCCGCTGGGGACCGGCCGGGAACCGCAAAGTTTTCATGCCGAAAATAGTTCCAGGGCATTTGCGGCTAAATCCCCCTGAAGTCTATTCGCGGTTTTGGTCCATGCGAATGGCCGCTAGTGAGCTAGCGTTCAGTTCTGTGGAAAGTGCCGAACCAAGGGAACTAGGGGGAATAAAATATGGGTCTTTACAGTCACTGACCTGGCCCATAGTCTTTTAGCAGGAGGCTGGCAAGGAGGCCCCTCCAAAATCCCATGGCGAGGTTCACATATCTTCCCCCCAAGGGAAGACTAACCAAGTACCTATGTTTGGTTTTAAAAATTTCGTATTTTAGCACCTTTATATCATATGGTACTCTTAAATATCCTAAATATTGTAATCAGTCTGTAATTATATTTACCAATGTGTTTTTACATTCATATGTCCTCAATGTCTATTTACCTCGTATTTTTAATATGTTTGTTTTCCTCCCTTCCTTATTACTTAACCGTATCCATAGTTTTAATCCTATTCTATTTCTCATTATCTTGTAAATGCTCCTTTCTATATTCCCCCATCCCTGTACTACATTTCCCATAATCCTGAGAGGTAAGGGGTCTCTCCTAAGCCCTCCCTCTTCTCCTTGTCTATGGAGTTTGAGGAATGGTAGTTGCTATAGCAACCCGGCCGACCATGTGACATAGGTCGTACCCGCCCCCTTTTTTCCCCTCGCACAGCTCCTACTCCTCTTGGTCAGGTAGTCTCCGGTGCCAGGCTCTGTCCTGTCTGTCCCAGGTTGCTGTGTGGGAGTACGTCACCCTTGGTCGCTTCTTTGCTCCCATACAAACTAGGTCAATCCCTCCTCTGTACCTGGATGATAATTGAGTCAAGTACTGTATTAACTCAATTATCTCCAGACACAAAAACACACATTTTTATAAAACCCCCAAAATACCTTTAAAACATACAAAACCCCCACAAAAGTTACATCCCCTGATAGCCCTGATCTAGGTGAACAACATATCCCAAAATCACACACATCGGTTCAGAGGCTCAGGAATTTCCTGAAAGTCATGGTTTTGGCCGACTGCACGCATGGTCCCATGCCCAAAACAGCTCCATAGAATCGCGTATAAATGCCTCTGGGGACCGTCCGGGAACCGCAAAGTTTCCGTGCCGAAAATAGTTCCAGGGCATTCGCGGCCTGAAGTCTATTCACAGTTTTTATCCATGTGAACAGCCGCCAGTGAGCTAGCGTATGGAAAGTGCTGAACCAGGGGAACCAGCAGGAATAAAATATAGGTCTTTACAGTCGCTGACCCAGCCCATATTCTTTTGGCAGGAGGCTGGCAAGCAGGCCCTTCCAAAAGCCTGTGGCAAGGTTCTGTTCGCCACAAGTCTCTTCCAGGTATAAGGGAAAGGCTTGCAAAGGCTGCACTTCAAAAGAAATGCAGTATTTGCAAGCTCTTTTAAGATATACCCCCAATAAATACATGCGTAAAATAAACATGCATGTATTCATTGGGAGGAAAAATTGTGAATTTCAACTTTTATTTTTATTTTTTTAAATTTGTGTGTAATGGTCCTTTAATACGAGTACCTATCTTCAGTCATTGAAGCACTTTGGATAGAAATTCTAGTGTTTGTCTAATTGCAATCCTAATCTTGGTGCAGGTATGGGTGTCTGCTTTACAGTATTTACATGTAATTGATTGGACTTGCATTCCTTTCTTTCAAAGTCAGACACTTTATCTGTGTAGTGCAGTAAAACATGCAGACAATGGTCTAGGTCGACTGTTTTCTGGTCTCTTACCTAACATTTAAGGGGAACTTGAGTGCTCTCTATAATTCAATTATGCAGAAGTGTAGTACACATGCAATCACTTATTATGAGTAACTTCTATTAGGTAAACATACATGAAGCAAACGATAGCTTTTATGGAAGCTGTCATACCCATAGTTACTTTAGTTATTTCTAAAGAGCGTCAGATTCCTTTTATACATTCAGCTTGCAGTTTTGCAAGCAAATGTATAGATTGGGGGGGAAAAACTACTTTAAAATATTATTTTTCCAATCTGTCTCTTAATTCCTTAGTAGAAACTTATACCAAAGAATTGAGAGACAGGAAGAGCAGAAGAGACCTCTCACAGGAGGACCCCCATAGCAACCACAGTGCACATGTGATGGTACACTACTCCATTCAGATGCTGGCATGCTGGCAATGAAGCCAGCTTGTCTGCATCATGGAGAAGGTTTGCCCTGCTTGAGGAACTGTCCCCAAGAAGGGCAAAGCAACTAACTGCTGAGGAGGAGCAAAGAAGTGTAACACCCACCTCTTTAAGTAGTTCAAGTGTGTAGTAGAGGCCCAGGTAAGTAGTAACACTTTTCCTTTAATCTCAAAATCTTAAAATGAATGACACTCATTTAGGTTTGATTTGATTCTAAACCCACAAGTAATTTAAGAGTTCTGTGGGTGAATCAGTGGTGAAGGCACAAAAAGTATAAAAAATTTAAATGGAGTACTTATTCAGGATATTTGTGTTTAATATAGACTTGCAAATGTAAACTCTAAACGGTGACACAAATCAATACTGTAACAGTAATATTACTTAATAATATGTAATATGCAATAATAATAAGAAGAAGTAATATGCGAGGAAAATTGACAGTTAACAATCATGAGATGCTTTGGTCCTTGATTCCTGGCACACGTTAAAAAAGAGATAGGCCTGAGAATCACAAGTGCCTTTGTAAAGGCAGTAGCTGGAAACACTGCAGGCAGAGGAGACAATACCTGCCTGGAATGAGAGAGTTGTAGCCTGGTCAAGGGTGGAAGAAGTCCTTAGCGACCCCAGTCAAGCTTCAGCGTGTTCCAGGGCCCCAGAAAGAGGACCTGGCGGAGGTACTCAGTTGGAGTACAGGACCTCTGTCACAATATTAATTTACATAATATTTATTTATTTATTTTGTAGTGAAGGTACAATTAGTGAACTCTTTGGTAGAGTGTTGGATACAGACGTGAAGCATGGGATTAAAAATGACCTTACCTTGGTAAAATTGGATTAGATTTTTTGTTGTTTTTGTAGTGAGTGGTTGCACTCCAACTTTCCAGAGTAAGTCTAATTTGTTTATGTAGGATAACTAAATGAGTTATGTTAATACATTTCATAGTATACTCTTCATAAGTATTTTTGCTAGAAATATGTGTGTCTTTTTTTCTCTCATAGATACTTCCTGATAGGGATGGGAGACGCTGCATGTTCTGTGTCAAAACAACCACTAAAACCCATGAAATGAGTGCATCAGACACAAAACACAGACAAGAATGGGTGACAGGTATATATATGTTCTGATAACATACTGTGTCAAATTAGAACAATGTTATGGAATGTAGAAGCTGTTATTTAAGCCTAATGGACTTTGAGATTCTCTGCTGCTTATTGTGATTTAGGCAGTAGCCGAATACTAAAAAAAAAACATACAAATTCTAACAGGGCATACTAATTTCCAATCCAGCATCAAGCCGGATCAGAAAAAGAAAGGAGAAGATGCAGACAAAAATTCAAAAGTAATAAATCAGTGGTTCACACTTTATTAGACTTCAATGATGGGAAAACAATAAAAAATAAATAAAATTGTGCTTATTAAAATCCCTGCTTGGATGTAGTAATGAACTGCTTTAGCCAAATGTAACTAAATACCCAGTGTAACTGTTGATCCGTGCAACACAGTGTAACACACAATGCTTTAAGCATCAATTGGTGTCAGTGCTAGGGGATAAAAATGTATCAAATTCCACAAGTTGTGGTTCAACCAAGATTGAATGCATGCGCATTAATCTTCACCCATTGCCGTGACAGTGCTGGAATTAAGATAAATGTTAAAGAGTTTTTAGGGATAAAGGGTGCGCAGAGGCAGAGGGACACTATAGTGTTAGGAATACTTTAACCTTCTAACTTCATACAAGGAGATATTTTCTTGTGTGTAGATTGGCTAAAATATGAAGGAGGGAAGGGACAAATGTAAGGTAAAGATAAAATATTACAAACACTTAATACTGTCATAAGAGATATATCCCCTAAGGACCTGTGATATATACTCAGACAGATTCGATTTTTGGGCATTTGTTATGTCCAACCCAGCCCTATAAAAGGAGGGTGCAAAGTTAAGGTGCATATATGAAAGAGAGTTGCATTGACTTGTGTGCTTTGCTACATCTTTCTTTGAGGCAGAAGGATACTAGAGCTATATGTAACAGCATTATTAATTGGAATTGCTCTCAATTTAGTCAAGATTAGCAGAAGGGCAGCCCTGAATAAATAAGAAATAATAGGATGTAGCATGTGTCTCTGAAATGGAAGAAACAATCTGGAGTTCATATCTATTTCAAATAATCTCAATTTATCTCAAGTATATATGGCGGAAATACAGATTAACAGGACCATGGCCTTCCATTGACAGCTGTGAAATTAGTTTGTTTTTTACCTTGGTACGGCCATTTACTTTTTGGTTTAGATGTACCTCCCAGGATCTGCTGAATCAATCTTGTGTGGTTAGAGATAATATTGGAAAAGAACATTACACACATGTGCCTTTAGAGATAGACTTGGTGTCTTGAGTTGAGGAGCTCGAAGTCATGGAGCCAGAGGTGGCATGATTGTCCAATTAAAGGTGTTAGATGAATTTGTATCTGGGAAATGTATGAAACAGCTTTTGTTTTGTAAAATATAGGTAGCATAAAGGAGTCAATAGAGTTGATGGCTTTTATTTTATGAGCTATCTAATAAGGCATCTTGCGCTTTATTCCTGCCATAGACTTTATTGTGACAAGAATTAGATTATAATTCACATGTTCGTAATAAAGAAGAAAAATAAAGATTAAAAATAACAAAAGTTAACATGTATTTTATGTTAAAATATGCAACCTTACTTATTAACCTATTTAATTGTTATTTTGCAGCCATTCAAACTGCAATACGTCTTCAGCAGTCTGGTTCCCGCTCCTTGCATCGTGAACTGCAGAGCAGGCGCAGAGAACAACGAGAGCAACGGGAACAGCGTAAAGCAGCACGGGAGCAAGAAATTCAAAGGCTAGCAGAATTGCAGAATGAGAAGGAGAGGCAACAAAAGGAACTAGAGCATCTGAGGGAGGCACAGAAGCGAGCAGAAGAGGCAATTCAACAAGAACAAAATAGACACAAAGAGCAACAGGAGGAGATGCAGAGGCAACTGGCGGTACAGCTCAGGGAAGCAGAAGAGGTGAGATAAGGAAATTAAAGATTAGATAGATAGATAGATAGATAGATAGACTTTTTTTTTTTGTACAAAAATAAAATACATCAGCTTCCAGCAGGTGGGACAAACTGTTGGAGATGCCTTAGCATTTGGAACAATTACCAGTATATTGCATCTAACCTATTATGGTTTAATATCCTCAAAAGTAAATGTTAATGTTACACTTCTCTCTTGCACTCCATTGACCTCAATATTTATTTTTTTGATTGTTTCTGTTCTTCTATAGTTGTTGGCTATGTGGGTCTGGACAGGAGATCAACTTCATATCTAATGTTCCACCACTACCACATAGTCCAAAAGCCAGCCTCCAACTGCCTTCCCACCCTCTTTACATACAGCACAATGCTTATAGACAAATCGAAGGGTTTGTTTATGGGTTTTTGTCACAAATTTTTTTTTCTCATCAGCTGTTGTCACTAAAGTGGCAAAGTTTAATCACTGGTTGCTGTTATCATCATTACTGGCTCACCTAGAGTATAATGGGAGTCATTAACAGCGCTACAGAATTTGCTGGCACTATATAAATTATGAAATAACAATTAAGATCTTGTTGTTCCATGATGATCGGATGGTCTTCTGAGAGTGTAGTTTATGTTACTATTAAAACACAATCCTGATTTTTGTGATTCTAACCCACAGCATTAACAAGGTATGTTGTTCCTAACCTACAAAACGAATATTGACGTTGTGCTAGTTGTTGGATGGTTTACCTGGTAATTACAGTAGCTAGCAAGCACTTATGATTGTTTAAGTCTTTTTAAGCATTTGTTGTTAAGTTTGCTAGCAATAGCACAAAAGAACAGCCAAGACATGGAATGTTTTGGGGGATTGGTGTGCATCTGCTTTTTATTTCCTATTTTGCAGAGATCTAATTACTCCATTCAAAGGGAACTGTTTACTTATCCCCTATAGTTAAAGGGACACTATAGTCAGCTTATTGAATTTGTTCTGGTGAGTAGAATCATTTCCTTAAGGCGTTTTGCTGTAAACACTGTATTTTCTTTACATTACAGCCTAGTGATAACTTCACTGGCCACTCCTCAGATGGCTGTTAGAGCTGCTTCCTTAAGCAGTCTTGCCTAGTGTGCATCACAACATATTAGTGTCTCCACCCTCTACATGCAGACACTGAACTTTACTCATAGAGATTCATTGGTTTAATGAGGAGATGCTGATTGGCCAGGGCTGTGTTTGACTTCTGCTGGATCTGCCCCTGATCTGCCTCTTTGTCAGTCTCAACCAATCCTATGGGGAAGCATTGTGATTGGTTTAGAACAACACTTCTGATGATGTCAGCAGACAGCTTGCAGGTCTGAGGCAGACAAAGGCAGAGCCAGCAGCTTTAGGCTTGAATACGAGTAATATTTTACTATATTTAGGGGACAAGAGAAGGCCAGGGGGACTAGATGGTGGTTGTAACACTACAGGGTCAGAAATATATGTTTGTGTTCATGACCCTATAGTGCTCCTTTAACAAGTAGGCATTTGTTAAAAAAAAACCATACAAATCAATACCTCTTTCTCATAGCAAACATCATTCCCTGATCAATTCTCTGTGATTTAGGAGTTAAATCACTTTTGTTTCTGTTTATGCAGCCCTTGCCACACCTCCCCTGGCTTAGAGTGACACAGCCTGCATTAAAAATATGTTTTCACTTTCAAAAAGATGTAACTTATTTTAAAAGTTTTTAACTCCTTCTCTGTAAATTTAACTTTAATTACATACAGGAGGCTCATGCAGGTTCTGTCTAGCTATTAATAGAGCAGGAAATAAGAAATTATACATTAAACAGAATGTGCTATAAAGGAAGTGTACACTTTAGAATACATTACTCTTTACAGGAAGTGTTTAGGAAGGCTGTGCAAGTCACATGCAGGAAGGTGTGACTAGGGCTGCATAAACAAAATGATTTAACTACTAAATGGCAGAGAATTGAGCTGTGAGACCGCAGAGACATGATCTATACACCAAAATTGCTTCATTAAGCTAAAGTTGTTTTGGTGACTTTAGTGTCCCTTCCTTTAATAGAAATTAGAAAATAAAGCTTCACTTGCAATAAAATGTTAAGCACAGAGGAATTTATATTGCCTAGTGTCACAATGCCAGAAAGTGCGACTACAAAGGTAAGATTGCATTCATTTTTAAAAATGACGCAGAATCAGTGTCAATGAAACAAATCACGTGACAATAGGTGATTTTTCATTGTATTATTCAGTGATGTAAATTCCAAAGAAGTTACACTTGAAAAAAAATGTTTTGATCTTTCACCAGGCACGTGCCTCAATGCAAGCGGAGATGCAACTAAAAGAAATGGAGGCCACAAGGCAAAGACAACGAATCGTTGAGCTGGAACAACTGCAAGATCATCTTCAGGAAGCTCTGACTCAAGAAATAAGGGCACGCCGTGATGAGGAAGAATACAGACGTGCCCAGGCCAAGTATATACCCAGGCCAGCTTTAATGACATGTAGTGCTAGATTAATAAATGCATTACACCTTAGCTTTTGATATATAAATCAAACTATATACATATGCATATGTATGCAACAACATTTCCAGAAAAATAAACAAAGTTCTTTGAAATGCAACATTAAAGGAATGCTCCAGCATTATAATTAAATACATGTTTTTTTCATGCTGAGGTGTTCAATTGTCTATTTAGATTTAATGACCCCACATTCAAGTTACATACCTGTAATCTAGCTGTTTCTACACTACAGCTCTGCTCTGCACTAGTGAGGATCTCCCGGGTCAATCCACTGATTGCAACACAGTGCATGCATTGCAATCACCATGTTCAGCAAGTAGAATACTTCTCATAGAGAAGAATTAAATCCAATGCTTCTCTGTGAAATGCATTGTATTTCGCTTTGAGAAAGCAAGGAAGAACTCTCTCCCAGCTTTCAGACTGCTTATAGGCACATTGTAGACACTGTTACTACTTCATCTCATTGAAGGGATTATTGTGTATACAGTCCCCTCGTGCTGCCCTTTCATTCAGCATTTACTTGTTTTTAATGTTTTAATACTAAATGAGAGTCCTCAGCAGCCCATCTCCTCTGTGCTAATGAGGAAGCATTAGCCTGAGCAGCAATGGAGTGGGTGTGTGTGATTGGCTGCGAGTGTCAGCTAACCACTTTCAGCCTATCTCAGTGCTCATTGCTGGTATAAATTGGTATGGCTTGAAGGAAGTGTGTAATCTTTGCCTTAGCCATATTTCCAGTAAGGGCTGGACTATGCATTGACAGAGAACCTAATTCAGTGTTAAACTGCTCGAAAATGGTTTAGTTCAGGGACAGCACCAAGGGAGTCCAGGAACAATAACCAATTCACTGAGATGAAATGATTATTAGGCCTACAGTGTGCCTTTAAGGGCTTTAGGTGTTTGGAGTGTTTCTTTAACACTATACCCAGTTGCTAAGACCATTTCAAATAAATGATTCTATATAATATATGGCTCGTTCTCACAGATAAGTAATTTTCATACAGTGTCTTAGTAGCATAAATCAAACAATTTTTTTTACTTGAATAAGAGAATCACACCTTCATACTGCTGTATTGCACAATAAACATCCTTAAAAAAGTATCATCAAGTATCTTATTTTGATTATTTTTTCCTTCCTTTTTTAAATAAATCTACTTAATTTCTGCACACAGGCTGTTGATGCAAGAGGAGGAGAAACTGCGAGTATTGCTCAGAATGAGGGAGGAACAGATGCAGTATGTGGAACGCGCACAGAGGGAAAAACAAGAGTTGCAGCAAGAGATGGAGATGAAGAGTAAAGAGTTGCATGACGCCCAGAAGCAACTAGAGGATGTACGGGAAAACAGAGAGAGAGCTGATAGAGATGTGCAGGTTCAAAAAGTTTCACTACTAAATATTTACATAATCATACAGACATGACACAAATTAACAGATTTATTGCTTTTAAGATGACCCTTTCAGCATCAGCATACATCAGTATACTTGTAGATATATATTAGCATACTTGTGTATATTAGGTATATTAGGAGTCCTTTGCGCAGTGCAGACGGTCAAACACCCCTCACAGACAAAGCATTTATTCTGAACCGGTGATCGGAACATTTATAGTCTCTCTTCAGCACCAACCACATGGTCCAAGTTTCTGCACTCCATTGCGTCCCACAACAGCAAAGAAAAAACAGAGTTGGACAAAATTCTCACTCTTGAAGAGACTGTTTAGGCTGTTAAGCAGCTGAAAAGAGGCAAAGCAGCAGAAGCTGATGGATTTTCACCTGGAGCTTGGAGGTATGGTGGGTCCAGCATTACACACAGAACTTCATGATTTCTTTGCTTGCTATTTGGAACAAGGCAAACTACCAAAGGACCTCCATAATATCACTGCTCTCTGCGTAGGAAAATCCTTGCAGGGGTACTTTTGAACAGACTGGTATCCACCCATGCCAAAGAACTATTTCTAGAGAGCCAATGTGGCTTGAGAGCTAAAAGGAGCACCATTGACATGGTATTTGTTCTCAGACAGCTCCAAGAGAAAATCGGTAACAGAACAAGGGATTGTACATGATGTTTGTTGACCTCACCAAAGCGTTTGACACTGTGAGCAGAAAAGGTATTTGGCAAATCTTGGCATGCCTAGGAAGTTCCTCAATGTGATTATTCAGCTACACGAAGATCAGCGTGGCCAAGTCGAACACTGCAACAACATCTTGAAACCCTTCACAAAACAAAGCTTGAGGAGTGTGTTCTTGTCACAATCAGCTTTTTCAGCTTGATGCTTCAACAGCCACTATAGATGAAGAGGATGCTGTCTACATCCGTTACCGCATTGATGGCTGTCTATTTAAACGTGACTAAGGGCCCACACCAAGATGGTGGACTAGCTCATCAGATAGCTCTTCATTAACAATGCTGCCCTTGTTTCCCACCGGAACTTCCAGAGTGCCAAACGATGTAGCCCCAGGAGTGCCCAGTAGTGGATTTGAACCTGGGTACCTTGCAGTCCTGGGGCTGCGATGTTACCTCTAAGCCACTATTCAGCTTCAGTATGTCAGTATCTAGCCCCGTCTTGTATCCAGCACTGGGGGCTGAACATGTATTGAAATTACTCCTGTTACTCCAGGTACACCTGCTATTGATGATCTCATTAGCCAGGTATATAACCCTGCCTCTCCCAGAAGGCAGGGTCAGTTCCTTGACTCTGTTGACCGTATTGCTGTTTCGTGTGCCCCAGTTTACTCCTGACCTTGGCTTGTTGTTTAGTATATTCTGATTTCTGGCATCCTCTGACCTTTGGCTTCCCACTACGATTCTCCTGCTTTATCTGTTCCTGTACTGCGACTTGGAGAATTATCCTGCACAGCCCCCGTGCACCAACTCACAGGCCAGGTGAATTCTTACCTGACCACCTCGGCCTGTGTTTACTTGCAAGGGTAAGTATATATCTCTGCCTGCTGGACTCCCAACTCAGGTAAACCCTGACACCCTGCAGCATGTATGGCCTGCTTTGCAGAGTTTCCTGAGTTCTTTAGATTAGAAGTCAGCCTGAAGAAGACAGAAGTCCTCCACCAGCATACTCTTCATGAAGGTTTCCATCGTTTGCGCATCACAATTAACGAATTTGAGCTCAAGACAATCTATCAGTTCAGCTACCTTCGGTGCATAATCTCTTCAGATGGCAAGACAAAGAGATAAATAACAGTCTGACCAAGTCAAACAGAGTGTTTGGCAGATTATATGACAGAGTCTGGAACAACAAGTATCTAAAGAGAGGCACAAATATCAGTTTATATAGAGCTGTCATATTGACGACTCTCATGTACAGCTCTGAGTCATGGGTTACCTTTTGCCACCACCTACAACTCCTTGAGTGCTTTCACCAGCGCTGCCTCCGCATAACCCTTAACATCGATTGGAATTACTTCATCAATAAAAGCTCAGTTCTTGAACAGGCAGGGGCAGGGCATGTCTCTGGGATGGAACATTATTGCTTACCCAAGGTTGTGCTGTATGGTGAACTTGCCACTGGTCACAACAGAGGAGCACCAAAGAAGAGGTACAAGGACTCTGTGAAGAAATCCCTTAGTGCCTGTTACATTGACCAAACTCCCTGGTCTGCTCTAACTTCCAGTTGTGAGACTTGGAAACAAACCATTCGTCGGGTTGTCTCCTTCTTTGAGAACACATGCAGGGCAGGTCTTGAAAATAAAACGAAACAGAGGAAGGACTGTGATATTGTGGCATCAAAGTCAGACTAGATATTCCCATGCAGCTGCCATAGCCGGATCTGCTGCGGCCACCTTGTCAGCCACCAGCAAGTCTGCGGCAGACGTGGACAGTCCGCTTCCTAAATCTTTATTCACAAAGTCAAGCCAAGAGATATACATCAACATATTTGTGCATATACAAGTAGATAACTGTTGGTGGTTACAAATATACTACATAGACCAGTGGCGAGAATTTACAATTGCTTTTGTGTTTATAATAACAAAATATATTACCATTTTCAATTTAAATATTTTCTGTTGCTGAATGTTTTTGAAACTCCCTTTAGGTATTTTTTTTCATAGTTTAAAAGTCCAGATAGGACTGAAACGTCGACATTTTTTTGTAATATTTAATGCTTCAATAAATAAGCACGATTAGAAATACTACTGAGTGCTGCGAGTGCACTTCAACAAGGTTCTATATATATATATATATATATATATATATATATATATATATATATATATATATATATGTATGTATGTATGTATGTATGTATGTGTGTGTATATATATATATATATATATATATATATATATGTATGCACCATAATAATAAATATATATAGAACAAAAGGAAAGCAATCAATTATATTCCTGTGAGTGCAATATATGCAACCACATACTGGTGTACATACAATACTCTTCTATGTGTTTTATTTTATCTGCATGTAGATTGTTATAGTTCTTTGTATTTACTGCACAGTGTTTTAAGGGTAAATTAACTCTTTTTTTACATATTCATTTCCACTGGTATATTGAGTGTCTTAATATTTTGCCATGGGGTAGTAGTAGTAGTTTGAGACCAGGGCTTATTTTTTTTTCTTTTATAGCCTTAACCTGTTGGAAACTTAAATTATTCCTACTTTTATCTGAATTTATACTTTTAATTTCCTTAACAACCTATTTTTATATACCTTAATAGGGCTATTCATGAATTGCTTAGGAAAAAAAGCAGACTTGTTTTTAAATGTGGTATGTATATAACCATTATCATTAAATTGATATGTACTAAACAGATATTTTTGACAATATTTGTGGATGCAGATTGTGTGCATCTGATAGAAATAGCAGAGATTTACTCTGCTGCTTTTGCGGAAGCGCCACTAGTGGCTGCCTGAGAGACTGATTTGTGTGATGCCTAGGGCAGCACAAAACTAGGATACACCACTGCTCTCATCCCCATCCCCTCCTGTACCTCACCTCCACGTAGCTTGACAGAGTGGATCACCATACCCAATCTGACAGGTTGTGCTTGTTGCTCTCAGTGCGCTCCCCTCCTGCCGGTTACTTGGCGACTGCGTGCTACGAGTCGCTGTGGCCATGCACCACCCTTGAAGTTATGCCAGCACACCACAAAATTTCCCGGTGTCCCAGTGGTCTATTCCTGCCCTGTGCCTCAGCAGGGCAGCCACTAGTGGCTGCCTGAGTGACTGAGTTTTGTCATGCCTAGGGCAGCACAAAACTAGGATACACCACTGCTCTCATCCCCATCCCCTCCTGTACCTCACCTCCACGTAGATTGACAGAGTGGATCACCATACCCAATCTGACAGGTTGTGCTTGTTGCTCTCAGTGCGCTCCCCTCCTGCCGGTTACTTGGCGACTGCGTGCAACGAGTCGCTGTGGCTATGCACCACCCTTGAAGTTATGCCAGCACACCACAAAATTTCCCGGTGTCCGGGGGGCTATTCCTGCCCTGTGCCTCAGCAGGGCAGCCGTGGCCCTAGAGTGACGGGCCCGGTCTCGATTGCGACCACTTTCATCATGGTAATTCCGCCACTGTACCTAGCCCATAGCATACTAGGCATTTTAGTTCTATTGCACTTTATAATTTTTCATTGTGTTTTCTACCCCTTCCCGACCTTGGATGTACCAGGTACGTCCGTCAAAAAACGGTCGTTAACAAGCTCGGACGTACCTGGTATGTCCGCTGCAAATTGGACTCATTTACTTACCTGGACCAGCGATCCACGGCGAAGCCCAGCAGTCCCCCTGCAGCATCTCCGGCCCTCCAGGGCCATGTGATCACCATGATCACATGGTCACAATAGGAGTCTATGGAGTTGCCAGCAGGGGGACTGTCTGAGCTGTCAAGCAGTCCTCCAGCCAGCTAAAATGTTGTAAAAAAAATAATAATAATAATAAATTAAATATATTATACATATATTATATAAGTATAATATATTATAAAATAGTTAAAGCATGTTATAATATATTATACATATATAATGCATATATGTGATTGCATTATACGTGTACTTTGAGATATATACATACATACATATATATATATAATGCAAAAACCGAATAAAAACACTAACTTTGGCCAGCGTTCGTGACTAAGTGCAAAAACAAGTACAAAGTAATTAAAAACACCACCACACAATGTGATATACTTATATCAAGGAGGACCTTAATGTATACTTATAAAAAACAAAATCACAATCCATCGGAAGAAATATACAGAATTCTTAGATAAGGGACTCTAAAAAGGTATCTTAACCCCTACAGAGTATACATTTTTAAATATAGCAAACCCCCAAAATCCCTGTTATAGATACTCTGCCAAAATTACATAATGATGCCCAGAACCCCCCTGGTAGACCTATCGTCTCCTGGATAGGGTCAATAACATCTAACCTATCCAAATACGTAGATACCCACCTCCAACCCATTGTTAAATTATGTTCATCATACTTGAAAGATTCCATGAGCATTTTAAATATTTTAAAGAATTTTAAATGGGATAAGGATTTTTTATTAGTCACGTGCGATGTTGTCTCTACACATCTATAGAACACTCCAATGGATGTGATGCCACTTGTTTTTTTCTGCAAACCAATATTACTTTTCCAGAAGATCAAATTAATTTTATACTAGACAGCATCTCTTTTATTCTACATAATAATTTTTGGGGGTTTCAAGGTGATTTTTAATTACAGTGTAGAGGCACGGCTATGGGGACTAGATTTGCACCCAGTTATGTAAATCTTTTTATGGCCCACCCGGAATTTTCTTTTTATACATTCCCAACATAGCTGGACTGCAAACCTGGTCCTATATAAATGTTACATTGATGATATCTTTTTTTTTTTTTTTTGGAAAGGCAACAGGGCCTTAGTGTTAGAATATTTCTCCTTTTTAAACACTAACTTGTGGAACAATAAGTTGACTCATGAAATCCATGAACAAAGAGTCAGTTTTCTGAATCTAAAGATTTATATTGAAAAGGATAAAATAAAAACCCGAACATTCTTCAAAAAGGTGGATTTGAACAGTTATATCCACACAAATAGCTGTCAGATTGAGGAGGAATTGCTCAGATGTTGCCCAATATAACGAACAGGCCATTTTTTTAAAAAGAACAATTTTTAGAACATGGATATCCATCTGATATTTTTAAAATTCAAAAAGTTAGGGAATTGGATAGAGATAACCTCTTAGAGTACAAGTTCAGGAAGGATTCTACACAAACAAACAATGTTTCTTTAATTTTTAATTATAACAACAATCTGTCAGGATCGGGACAGGGATCCAACACGCAGAGTACAAACAGTAGCCAGATACGTATACCGGACCTTAGAATGGCCGGACTAACGTAAGTAGTACAGTATAGAATGGTCAAAGACAAGCCGAGGTCGAGGGTAACAGAAGACAGGTAAGCGAGAGACAAGCCGAATCAAGGGTAACAGAGATAAGCAGAGTAAGGTAAACAAGCCGGGTCAAAACCAAAAGGGATAATAGAATACACAAGCACTGAGTGACTAGAACAAGCTAGAACCACGACAGGGCAATGAGCTAATGAACGAAGCTCTGTTAAATACCCTGTTCAGAGCAGTAACCACGCCTCCGAGGCGTCCTGATTGGTCCTGCAGCAATTGAGTGACAGGTCATTCCGGAGGAGTGTCCTGATGACAACTTCCTGCCTAGATGCTGTAAAAGGCAGTCACTCCCTCGCGGCCGGCCTTGCATGACCGGATAGACCGTGGGGAAGGGAGCCATCAGGCCGTCTGGATGGAGGAACAGCTAAGTCTCTACCTCTTTCGGAGGTAGAGACCGCAGGTACCCTGACAGTACCCCCCCTCTCAGATACGCCCACCGGGCGGAATACACCAGGGCGAGAAGGGAATCGAGAGTGAAACGCCCTGCGGAGACGGGGAGCATGCACCTCCTCCTGAGGTACCCAACTTCTCTCCTCAGGACCATAACCCTTCCAATCGATCAGATATTGCAGTTTCCCCCGGGAGATTCGAGAATCAACGATGGAATTGACCTCATACTCCTCCTGACCCTCCACCTGAACTGAGCGGGGAGGGGCGATCGTGGAGGAGAACCTGTTACATATTAATGGTTTTAGCAAGGAAACATGAAATGAATTAGGAATGCGTAAGGCATTAGGCAACGCTAAACGATACGCAACTGGGTTAATTTGAGACAGTACCCTGTAAGGTCCAATATATCGAGGAGCAAACTTCATGGACGGCACTTTTAACCGAATGTTTCTAGTACTTAACCATACTCTATCGCCTGGAACAAACACCGGTGCTGCCCTTCTACGTTTGTCAGCGTGTTTTTTAACCAGCGTAGAATTGTGCGGAAGGATTTGTCGAGTTTGATCCCACAACTCTCTTAAATTGGCAACATGAACATCCACCGACGGTATCCCTTGAGAAGAAGACTCCGAAGGAAGGATGGAAGGATGAAAGCCATAATTCAAGAAAAAAGGGCTAGAATGCGTAGAATCACAAATGAGATTGTTATGTGCAAACTCCGCCCAAGGAATCAAACCGACCCAATCGTCCTGGTGTTCTGAAACGAAACAACGTAAATATTGTTCAACTTTTTGGTTAGTGCGTTCAGCAGCTCCATTGGACTGAGGATGATAGGCAGAGGAGAAATTCAATTTGATGCCTAGTTGGGAGCAGAATGATCTCCAAAAACGGGAAACAAATTGGGAGCCTCTTTCAGAGAAAATTGGGAAGGTATCCCATGCAAACGGAAAATCTCCCTGGCGAATATCTCCGCTAATTCGGGCGAAGATGGGAGTTTAGGTAAGGGAATGAAGTGAGCCATTTTGGTAAATCTGTCTACCACAGTGAGGATGACAGTCTGCTTTTTAGAGATAGGCAAATCAACAATGAAGTCCATTGCCAGGCAGGACCAAGGCTTTTCAGAAACCTCTAAAGGGTGCAGAAATCCGCATGGAAGCGAATGGGGTAGCTTGGTCTCGGTACAAACTTCACATGCCCCGATGAATTCTTTAATATCCTTGCGTAAGTCAGGCCACCAAAAATCTTTAGAGACCAGCGCATAAGTCTTGCGGATGCCAGGATGCCCAGCCACCTTGCTGTTATGGAGACAGCGTAGCACCTCCAGTTGGAGAGCGGCAGGAACGAAGTGTCGATCCCCAGGAGTCTGTTTGGGTGCCAAATGCTGAAACTTCATGATCTCAGAAAGCAATGGAGAGTGAATCCTGAGATTCGTGTTCGCGATGATATTCCCCTTAGGAACTATGGAGGACAGAAGTGGTTCAGTTATAGTGGATGGTTCATATTGATGAGACAAAGCATCGGCTTTAGAGTTCTTAGAACCAGGTCTATACGTAAGTACATAATTAAAGTGAGTGAGGAACAAAGCCCAGCGAGCCTGCCTGGCGGACAAGCACTTAGCCTCCCCAATATAAGACAAGTTCTTATGATCCGTTAGGATAGTAACAGGGTGTAGTGTCCCTTCCAGTAAATGTCTCCACTCCTTTAAAGCCTTAATGACCGCTAACAGTTCCCTCTCCCCGATGTCATATCTGCTCTCAGGCCCAGAAATTTTTTTAGAGAAGAAACCACAAGGGTGTAACGGTTTATCCACCCCTAACCTTTGAGACAGAACAGCCCCAACTCCTGTCTCAGAAGCATCGACCTCGAGCAAGAAAGGCAGAGTCGTATCAGGATGAACTAGAATGGGAGCTGAGGCAAAAAGTTCCTTGAGAGTCTTAAAAGCACCAAGAGCTTCCTCAGACCAGAACTTAGTATCAGCCCCTTGTTTGGTCATATTGGTAATAGGCGCAATGATAGAGGAGTAACCCTTAATGAAGCGCCTATAGTAGTTGGAAAAACCAATAAACCTTTGGATAGCCTTGAGTCCTTTGGGCAAAGGCCAGTCTAAAATAGATTGGAGTTTACCAGGATCCATTTTAAAACCTTCCCCAGAAATCACGTACCCAAGAAAGTCTACCTGAGACTGATCAAAACTGCACTTCTCCAATTTGCAGTATAGACCATGTTGCAGAAGTTTGTGTAACACCTTTCTGACCTGTCTATGGTGAGTCTCAATCTCCTTAGAGTGTATTAGTATGTCGTCCAGGTAAACAATAACACAATCATGCTGAAACTCCCTAAGTACCTCATTAATCAACTCTTGAAATACTGCAGGAGCATTGCATAGTCCAAATGGCATAACAGTGTATTCGTAATGGCCATACCGGGTATTGAATGCCGTCATCCACTCGTGACCTTGCTGGATTCTCACCAAATTGTAAGCCCCTCTGAGATCTAACTTGGTGAAGATTTTGGAGCCCTTAAGACGATCAAATAACTCGGTAATCAGTGGGATAGGATAGGCATTTCTGACAGTTATTTTATTCAAGCCTCGGTAATCGATACAAGGTCTCAGCGTGCCATCCTTCTTCTTAATGAAAAAGAACCACGCCCCAGCCAGGGAAGAAGACCTCCTGATGAATCCCTTTTCTAAATTCTCCTGAATATACTCCTCTAGAACCGAGTTTTCCTGAACAGACAAAGGATATACATGGCCCCTCGGAGGCATAGTCCCGGGTAGAAGCTTAATTTTACAGTCAAATGACCTGTGTGGCGGCAAAGAATCGGCATTCTTCTTGTCAAACACTGCCCTTAAGTCTAGGTAAAGGTCTGGTATTTGTCTTTCTGTGGACTGAGTAGGATTCTCCTGTATGTTAATATTAGCTAATGGAGAAACCTTGCACAAACACCGATCCTGGCAGCCCTGGCCCCACGAGAGTATCTCCCCTAACTCCCAATCAATAATAGGGTTATGTTCTTTCAACCATGGGTACCCCAGAACTATGGGAACGGAAGGAGACGAAATGAGCAGAAGAGATAAATTCTCCACGTGTAGGATACCAACATTTAACTCAATGGGTATGGTCTCACGAAAGATAACAGGGTCTAGTAGTGGTCTACCATCTATGGCCTCAACGGCCAAGGGTGTCTCCCTTAGCTGGGATGGGAAATTGTTTTTACTAGCAAATGCTTGGTCGATAAAATTCTCAGCAGCACCGGAATCTATCAAAGCCATAGCCCTTACTACTTCCCTCCCGCAAGTTAAGGAAACTGGTAGCAGAAGCCTGTGATCTTTATAATTAGGAGTAGAGGACAAAATAGAAACACCCAAGGCCTGTCCTCTAGAGAGACTTAGGTGCGAGCGTTTCCCGGGCGGTTAGAACAGTTCGAGAGTAAATGACCCTTAGCTCCACAATACATACACAAACCCTCTCTTCTCCTGTACTGTCTTTCCTCCTCAGAGAGGCGGGTATACCCTATCTGCATAGGTTCAGGAAGCAAAGATACCGTGGAGTCAGGACTTGGAAAAGCGGGGGCTAACCTAAAAGAAGGTCTCCGGTTCCTCTCTCGAGTGTTCTGTCTCTCTCTTAAACGTTCATCTATACGAGAGATGAACGAAATTAAATCCTCTAAATTCTCAGGGAGTTCTCTGGTAGCAACCTCATCAAGGATTACTTCAGATAAGCCATTCAAAAATACATCCATATACGCCTGCTCATTCCACTTGACCTCTGACGCCAGAGACCTGAACTCTAGTGCATAATCCACCAGTGTTCGGTTCTCCTGTTTCAGACGCAACAGTAATCTGGCTGCATTAACCTTCCTACCTGGAGGGTCAAATGTTCTTCTAAAAGCAGCTACAAAGGCGTTATAGTTATAAACTAATGGGTTATCGTTCTCCCATAATGGGTTGGCCCATCTCAGAGCTTTCTCAATAAGTAGGGTGATAATAAATCCTACCTTTGCCCTATCTGTAGGATAAGAGCGAGGTTGCAATTCAAAATGGATACTAATTTGGTTTAAGAAACCACGACACTTCTCAGGAGCCCCACCATAGCGTACTGAGGGGGTAATGCGAGAAGAAGCACCCACTGTGGCTACCTCTAGACCTGAACCGACAGGAGAAACAGGGGTATTATGTATCTCCTCTGGTGGGTTATTGGCACGAGATAATAGAGCCTGTAGCGCAAGCGCCATCTGATCCATTCTGTGATCCATGGCTTCAAACCTAGGATCAGGAGAAGCAAGCTGACTGTTTGTACTTGCAGGATCCATTGGCCCTGTCGTAATGTCAGGATCGGGACAGGGATCCAACACGCAGAGTACAAACAGTAGCCAGATACGTATACCGGACCTTAGAATGGCCGGACTAACGTAAGTAGTACAGTATAGAATGGTCAAAGACAAGCCGAGGTCGAGGGTAACAGAAGACAGGTAAGCGAGAGACAAGCCGAATCAAGGGTAACAGAGATAAGCAGAGTAAGGTAAACAAGCCGGGTCAAAACCAAAAGGGATAATAGAATACACAAGCACTGAGTGACTAGAACAAGCTAGAACCACGACAGGGCAATGAGCTAATGAACGAAGCTCTGTTAAATACCCTGTTCAGAGCAGTAACCACGCCTCCGAGGCGTCCTGATTGGTCCTGCAGCAATTGAGTGACAGGTCGTTCCGGAGGAGTGTCCTGATGACAACTTCCTGCCTAGATGCTGTAAAAGGCAGTCACTCCCTCGCGGCCGGCCTTGCATGACCGGATAGACCGTGGGGAAGGGAGCCATCAGGCCGTCTGGATGGAGGAACAGCTAAGTCTCTACCTCTTTCGGAGGTAGAGACTGCAGGTACCCTGACACAATCATAGGGAATTGAGACATATTTTAAAAAGAAACTGGCATATTTTAAAACAGGATCCTGATTTGACCCCATTCTTGGAAAATGAACCTAGGATAATTTTCAGAGGGGCTCGTAACCTGAAACAGATTTTAACCTCAAGTTTTATTGATAATGGAAATACAGATTTTATTAGTACACACAGAGGTGTCCACTATTGTGGTAACTGTGTTGCCTGTAAGAATTCTAAACCTAAAACCAAATTGAAGACTTTAAATCATTTTCAGGACAAGAAAAATTTGAAATAGGATCCTTTATCACTTGCCATTCTAAAAGCGTTATGTATGTGCTCACGTGTCCTTGTGGTCTCCAATATGTGGGTAAGAGTTCTAGATGCCTGAAAACAAGGATATGTGAGCATATTTACAACATAAAGAGAGTTTTTTTTAACCATAATGTGTCTCTACATGTTTTAAGGCACCACAATAGTAATCCCACCGCCTTGCAGTTCTTCAGTATCCAGAATGTACAGAGACACTGGAGGGGTGGCGATTTGGAGTCCATGTTGAGCAAATGCGAGATGAGGTGGATATGTGACTTAGAAACCTTGTTTCCAAGTGGACTCAACGTGGATTTCGAAATGGCAGTTTTAATTTGATTTTATCCTCATATATGCACTCTATCTTTATGCTGGGTATGAGCTTATATATAAATTCACAGAGTTGTGCATAATTAGGTAGCTTTAACTGCAATTTTCACATCTCAGAATACTGCAAATTCTGCTGTTTGTTTGTTTTGTTTTTCAAAATTTACTGATCTGATCTGTCGATTATTTTTCTCTGTTACTCCCTTTCTTTCAAATATCTATAATATACAAACTGCGTGTCTCAAATTGGTGTGTAAAAGTGTAGCGTTACTTACCTTATCCAGGGGCCGTCCGCGGTCCTCTCTTCGAGCCGCGCGCGGTCCTGCTGCTGCACGAGCCGTGCGCGGCTCATCCGACGGCTGCAACAGGAAGGCGGGCAGTGACCGCGAGAAGCGGTCACGTGTCCCGCCTGAATCTAAGAGCGCGCCGCGGGTCTCGGGCGCGCTCTTAAAGAAACAGTGGGAGCCTAAATTGGCAAAAGGCCACACTCCCCATACACTTACCTTTTGGGGGTGTGGATATGACAGGAGCCAATCACATTAATTTAGAAGGTACTTATACTCACCTTTTTCCCTTAGTCCTTGCCCTATCGTGGTTTCTGTTGCAGTTCCCTTTAGCACTTGTTGTGTTCAGTTGTGTTCCTTCGTATTGACCTTGGCTTTGTTTCTGACTACGTTCTCTCTTTATCCTTATCTGTTCTGTTTGCCAGCTTGCTGTTTACTGTGTACCAGACCCCGGCTAGTCCTAGTTTACGCTGTCTCTTTGTGCCCTTGACCTCGGATCGTTCCTGACTCTGTCTCCTCTCATATACGTCGAGTCCGGCCATTCTAAGGTCCGGTAGACGTATCTCTCCTCTGTGTTGTCTTTTGTTGAGTTGAATCCTGTGAGTTGGGGTATATTTTCGTTACAAAAAGATTACAAGGGCCATTTTGAAGTTTCAAAAAAATGTATATTTAAAGAATTATAAATCTTTGTGTAATTGTAGATTTCAGTGCTGAGCTGTTGTATACAAGATATGTTAGTGTCATGTGTTGTGGTGGTTTTCTACTCTTTTTTTTTTTACAAAAGATATAGAACTCCTTTCTGGACCCATTCAATACGATAGACGTGGTAGATGTATGTGAAGTTACCTATATTCAGATTTAGAAAATAGAAGTTAGGGAAGTCATGCTGTTTTAGTTGTGACATGATTAAAACACATTAAAATAGATTTTTCAAATTAAATAAAATCAAACTCTTTAAAAACTAGGGTAGCAATAAATAACTATGGTGTGCTCTGCCAGATGCAATATGTATTTGATGTTGTATATTGTGGAAATCAGGTTGTATTATGTGACCAATTTTGCAAAATATTAAAATCGATTGTTTTTAATATGCATATTTTCTGCACCTGCAATGTTGATGTCTATCATCTTTTTTGATGGTCTCACATTTATCTTTTTATTAATTACAGGTAGCTCAGAGGAAGCTTCATCAAGCTAGTACAAATGTTCGCCATTGGAATGTTCAAATGAATAGATTAATGCATCCTATATCCCCTGGAGGTGAGACATTTATTTCCCACAATAACGCCATAGTGTGACCAATCACCTTTTTATAACATCACTAAAGCAAATGTTCTTTAGTATTTATTTACACATCTGTACAAATGTATCTATAGATGAATATAATTTAATCTACCTATTGATATTATTTCAGTAATTTGTAAATTAATTAATACCGGGTTTTATGAATGTTACTTATCATTTAAAGTAATTCTCTAAGCACATAAACGTTTGCGTAATGAAGCAGTTTTAGTGTAAATCATGCCCCTACAGTCTCATTCTCTGCAATTTGGGAGTTAAAGGAACACTACATGGTCAGGAACACAAACATGTATTCCTGACCCTATAGTATTAAAAACACAATCTAGCCCCCAAGTGTCGTCGTCCCCCACTTTTCGTCCCCTAAATGTAGTAAATCTTACCTTTATTCCAGTCTGCTGCTAATGGCTCTGCCCCTGATCAGAATTGATGATCTTAGCCAATTACAATGTTTTCCCATAGGAAAGCATTGGGTTGGCTAAGATTGTCAAGGAGGCAGATGAGAGCCAGTATAAGCCAAACACAGTCCTGGCCAATTAGCATCTCCTCATAGAGATGCATTAAATCAATGCATTTCTATGAGGAAAGTTCAGTGTATGCATGTCGAGGGTGGAGACACTGAATGGCATACTGCACAGTGTGTAGCACTGCCCCAGGACGCACCAATGGCTAGTGGAGTTATCCCTAGGCTGTAATGCAAACAGTGCCTTTTCTCTGAAAACATTGTGTTTACTGCAAAAAGCCTGAAGGGAATGATTATACTCTTCAGAACAAATACAATAAGCTGTAGTTTTTCTGGTGACTATAGTGTCCCTTTAAATTACTTTTGTTTCTGTTTATGCAGCCATTACCTTCCCTTACTTGACTTACACAGCCTACAGTGACTGACAGCTCAGCTCATGGTCTTTGCCCGCCCCCTCTCCTCTGCTGACAGGCAGGAGAGAGTAGGCGCGCACACAGTGCCTTCTCTCTCCTGCACACGTCAGACGTATTTTAATACGTCTGACGTGTACATGGCCTTTTTAGGGCCATACATGATAGGAAGTCCCTCTGGTGGCCGTCTGAGTGACGGCCACTGAAGGTATTCCTATCAATCAATGTAAACACTGTATTTTCTCTGAAAATACAGTGTTTACATTAGATTGCCTGCAGGGAGCTATAGATTTCACCTGAACAACTACAATAAGCTGTAGTTGTTCAGGTGACTATAGTGTCCCTTTAAGTTACTATGCAAAGTGTTATTACTTTGTCTGTTCATTGTTATGTTATATGTACCTTCTATTTCCTGTTTACCTCTGACGTGGATGTCATTCTCAGTTACCAACTGGCAGGAGTAGTTACCCTAACACGCAAACCTAAAGGTAACAGTAAAGGTACACATACCAGTCCTTAGAGTGACTGAGTTAGTGCCTGAGACAGATATATGAAATGTCTGCAAGCAGACAGAATAAATGAGAGACACGCAAAGGTCAGGAATACAGAAATACACGGAATCAATAGCCAGGCTAAGATCAGGATAACAGAGAGCAAGAATAGTCACAAGCCAAGATCAGAAAATAGGAAAATCCAATACTCTGTATAAACACACCCTCAGGTAACAAAAACCACGACAGGGCAAGGACAACCAGGAAGTATATATATTATATTGGGTAGTGATTGGTCACAGAGGACCGTAATGCGTAAAGTAGATGGTGGGAACCGCACTCAATCCCAACGGCCAAGGGTGCTCCGGATCAGGACCAGCATAATACACGAAAAAGAGAGGACCACAGGCACTCCAAATTGAAACCGTATGTTGATTTATTAGGAAAAAATGCAACACCAAGCAACGTTTCGACCAACAAAGGTCTTTTTCAAGCAGAGGACCGTAATGTCACAAGCCTGTACACATCCTCAAAAAGCTACACATGGGTTGACACTATAAAAGGAGACTAATGGGAGGGGTCCACATGATATGATGTCATAATAAGGCACCAGGAAGTTAGGGATAAATGTGTGTCCATCAGAACTCAGAAAATACATAATTTCTGTGTTTGCATGGCACCGCGAGTGACCCCTTAGAGGACATATGCCTATAGGCAGGTCCCACTCTGTTTAATGGGTATTCTGACCCTGCCACTCAGGCTGCATTACATTTCTCCTTTTCTGTGACTTCAGCATACATGTGTGTATCAAGTAGTGGCTACTACTAAATTCAATTAAAACTTTTCTGCTGTGTGTTAAAACTAATGATACCACCAGGGGTACATATCTAAATCTGAATGTATCTAATATTCTTTCTTTGTGTATCTTTTTGCCTAGACAAACGAGTAGCCCCTTCTGTTGGATATCAGGGATTATGGGGTGTATCATTAACACGTCACGACTCATCCATTAAAAGGCTTCAAACATCATTTGAGAAGGATCCTGTGCACTCTCCAGGAGACCAGACAGAAAACCAACTAAATACGCAATCACCAAGCAACTCAATTTAGTCCAAGGCTATATGTGTTAATACAAAATATGCAACCATGCTCACTTTTTTTAAAGAATAATTCATTTTTAATAAAATTCATATTTATTCTCCAATATTAACTGTTCTGGAAATATATTCTACCAAAATGTAATAGTGTTTTTTGGTAACTGAGTCTTTTCCTGACAAAACAAAAGAAGATTATGGCCTGTATCATCATACACATTCTAATGATATTGTGTTAATGATAATAATATAATACTGATTTACGTGAAATAAAACACAACATTGTTGCGGTCACCGGCCCGCCGAGCCTCACGGTCGTGCCCGACCGGCACGACCGCTCCGACTACACGAGCTTACCTGCTCGTCGGCGAGCCGGGAACCGCGCACGTAGTTCTTCCGGGCATCGCGCCCAGATCCAAGATGGCGCCGACCGCGTGGTCGCGTCTATTGCTAGCCCCGCCCCCGAGAATTATACCAACGTGTGCGTGACGTCACGACGTCAACGCACACGCACGTTTTGGGGTCAGAGGTCGCCCTCTGACCAATCATAGCCTAGAGAGGGGTATTTAAACCCCTAGCTTTCCCCATTACTTTGCCATGTCGTGGTTTCAGTTTCCTGGTTTCCTGAAAGTGCTATTCTCGTGTTTCTGATTTCCTGGTATCCTGATCCTTGGCGTTTCCCTGGTTATTCTGATCTCTGGTTTCCCTGACTTGGCTTGTTTAATCGGTATTGAGTATTTTCTGGCTTCCTTGACCTCGGCTTTCCCTTTGACCATTCTCTGTCTCTAGCGTATTAGTCCGGCCATTCTAAGGTCCGGTTTACGCTCTATCCTATTATTTTCCTTTTCTTACTTATGTATATGTTTACATAGTTTCTGCGTGCTGGACCACATTACTAGTCGTGACATTACGACATGGCCATGGATCCTGCAGAACTATGCAAGCATATGATCGCATGTGAGAGTAGGGTGGAGGATATGGACCACAGGTTAGACCAATTTGCCCAGGCATTTCAGACCTTGCTCCAGAGGACTGCCTATTTAGAGGTCCCTCCGGTACCACCTGTGGTTCCGCCACCTGTAGTGGTTCCCGTACCACATAAACCACCGTCCATAACCTTGTCACCGCCCCCTCGCTATGGAGGTGATTCTAAGGAATTCAGAGGTTTTTTAAACCAAATTGAATACCACTTTGAGGCCTCCCCAGGTTCATTCCCAACAGATAGATCAAAAATAGGCTATCTGATGAACCAATTAACTGGAAAAGCTTTGACCTGGGCTAACCCCTTATGGGAAAGTGGTGACGCAGTAGCCCGTGATTACAATACTTTTCTTACGGCCTTTAAAGCTACATTTGAACCTAAAGGCAGGGAGAAGAACGCTGCCAAAGCCCTTATGCGAATCAAGCAAGGCAGTCGTTCTGTAGCCGATTATGCTATAGAGTTCAGGACATTAGCGTCTGAGGTTGATTGGACCAATAGCGGTCTGGTGGCTGCTTTCTCTGAAGGTTTAGCTGAGAATATACAAGATGAGACTGCAGCTAGAGACCTTCCGGTTAATCTTAACAAGTTTATTGCCTACATGATAGACATTGACAACCGGCTCAGAGAGAGAGAGAAAAACAAACAACGTAACAGACGCTCTAATTTGTCCATAGCTCCTCGTTTCTCTAACCCAGTGGTGAGTAGCCAAACGCCTCTTCCAGAACCTGAACCCATGCAATTGGGTAGTGCTAAACTCACTGAGGCAGAGAGACAACACAGACGTAACGAGGGGTTATGTATGTATTGTGGCAAGAAGGGGCATCTAAGGTCATCATGCCCGGTTCGGCCGGAAAACTTGCACACCTAAGGCACGTACGGGGACCGACCTTAGGTGTGATGTATATGTCCCCTAAATTGACTAAGAACCGTTTCCTTATCAAAGTAACCTTATCTTTCGAGAACACTACTGTTCAATGTGAGGCTATGATTGACTCTGGGGCAGCGGAGAATTTCCTAGACAAAGAATTCTCTGCAAAACATCTCCTGCCCTTAAGACATAAAGAGAAACCTATAGCAGTCGAGGCCATTGATGGAAGGCCTCTTACCCAGCCTTTCATCACACATGAAACTCTGAAAATCACTGTTTCAGTGGGTATTCTCCATTCTGAAGAAATGACCTTTCAAATTATATCTTCACCTACAGTTCCGATAATACTCGGTTTCCCTTGGCTCCTTAAACACAATCCACGTTTGGATTGGATTGAAGGAGAGATTGTGAGTTGGGGTGAGAGATGCAAAGGTGTCTGCTTTAAGCAAATCCCACAACCTATTGGCACCATTAATGTTCCTGTTACACCTCCCTTGACCACACAAATTCCACAGCAGTATATGGATTTGAAAGAGGTATTTAACAAGGTCCAGTCAGAAGGGTTACCTCCTCATAGACCTTATGACTGTACTATAAACTTATTACCAGGGACTATGCCTCCCAAGGGAGGAATCTATGCCTTGTCCCCCCAGGAAAATCTTTGTTTAGAGGAATACATTAAGGAGGCTCTCAGAAAGGGTCATATCCGTAGGTCCTCCTCACCAGCCGGGGCTGGATTCTTCTTTGTCTCTAAAAAAGAAGGAGACCTACGCCCTTGTATTGATTATAGGGGTTTGAATAGGATTACCATTAAAAACGCCTACCCTATTCCCCTTATATCAGAGCTATTTGACAGATTGAAGGGAGCTCGAGTCTTTACAAAGCTCGATCTCCGAAGTGCATACAATCTAGTCAGGATTAAGGACGGTCACGAATGGAAGACCGCATTTAACACCAGAATGGGACATTACGAATACCTGGTTATGCCGTTTGGATTATGTAACGCTCCAGCGGTATTCCAGGATTTTATTAACGATGTCCTAAGAGAGTACCTTCACATGTTCGTTCTAGTGTATTTGGACGACATTCTCATCTATTCCCCAGACCTAGAGACACATCACGAACATGTGAGAATTGTACTGAAAACCCTGTTACAAAACGGCCTTTACTGTAAACTGGAGAAATGCCAGTTTGACCAAACGGAGATACAATTCCTTGGATACGTTATATCTCCGTATGGTTTCCAGATGTATCCTCGCAAACTGGAGGCAGTCTTACAGTGGCCATTACCCAAGGGCCTTAAAGCTACTCAACGCTTTATAGGTTTTGCAAATTACTACCGCAAATTCATAAGGGGATTTTCCTCCGTGATTTCCCCTATAACCAATTTAACAAAAAAAGGAACAAATTGTATATCTTGGCCCAAAGAAGCAAGAGAGGCATTTGAACAATTAAAATTTTTATTTTCCTCAGCACCTGTCCTGACCCATCCTGATCCATCCAAACCATTTATCCTAGAGGTGGATGCATCAGAGACAGGAGTTGGAGCCATTCTGTCTCAAAGAGAAAGTCCTGATACGCCTTTACATCCCTGTGGATTTTACTCTCGCAAACTCACACCTGCAGAGAGGAATTACGACATAGGGAATAGGGAACTTTTGGCCATTGTACTTGCCCTTAAGGAAAGGAGGCATCTCTTGGAAGGTTCCAAAGAGCCACTTTTGATCTTTACTGATCATAAGAATTTGGCTTATATTGGGGACGCTAAGAGACTGTCCTCTCGTCAGGCTAGGTGGTCATTGTTCCTCTCCCGATTCAATTTCGTAATTACGTACAGGCCTGGTACTAAAAACACCAAGGCAGATGCACTTTCTCGGCAGTTTGAGACAGATGAAGTACCAGAACAGGAGATATATCCTATTGTACCTCCTGAATGCCTCATTGCCACTACTGTTTCCGAAGTGTCTTCTCCACTCTTCTGTGCCATAATAGCAGATCAAACTCAGGCACCTGTGGGAAAACCTCCGGACAAACTGTATGTGTCACCTCAGTTTCGAAAGAAGGTACTAGATTTGTTCCATGACAACCTCACAGCGGGCCATCCTGGAGTCCATAAAACTCTCTCAGCCGTCTCCAGGAGATTTTGGTGGCCTGCTCTTAGAAACGATATCAAAGATTATGTTGGGGCATGTCAAATATGTGCAGTTTCTAAAGTTCCTCCTAGGTCACCTCCTGGACTGTTACAACCACTGCCCATACCTAGTGCTCCATGGACCCACTTGGCCATGGATTTCATTGTGGATCTACCCAGTTCAAACGGGTTTAATACAGTCCTTATGGTTATTGATAGATTCACGAAGATGGCACATTTCGTCCCACTTAAAAAATTACCATCTGCTCAAGATCTTGTTCAAATATTCTTGAGAGGGATCTTTCGGTTGCACAGTGTACCCAAAAACATAGTATCTGACAGAGGTACCCAGTTTGTTTCTAGGTTTTGGCGTTCCTTTTGCAAACAATTGGGCGTCGAACTCTCCTTTTCGTCAGCATATCACCCTCAAACAAATGGAGCAGCAGAGAGGGCGAATCAGTCTTTAGAAGCCTATTTACGTTGCTTTATAAATGCCAATCAATCTAACTGGTATGAGCTCTTACCCATGGCTGAGTTCGCCAGAAACAACGCCACTCATGAATCTTCTAATCACAGTCCATTCTTTGTTAATCAGGGTTATCACCCCGCTGTTTTACCTTCTGCATTCTCAGACACAGAAATCCCCGCTTTGAACACCCGTTTAGAATCGATTCATGATACCTGGGATTCCGTCCATTCAGCTCTGCAAAAAGCCTCATTCCGAGCAAAGGTCCAAGCTGACAAGAAACGGGGCGCTAATCCTGTCTATCTTCCAGGTGACAGGGTGTGGCTCTCCACAAGACATATCAAGCTTAAGGTCCCATCCATGAAATTTGCCCCTCGGTACATTGGTCCCTTTCGAGTTACCCAACGTATTAATCCAGTGACCTATTCTTTGGCACTACCGGCTCATATGAGAATAGCGAATACTTTCCATGTGTCTCTGCTCAAGCCCCTTACTTGCAATCGCTACACCAGGGTATCCACTCCTCCTCCGCCCTTGGTAGTGGGTGATCAAGAAGAATACGAAGTCCATTCTATCATGGACTCCAAATTATCCAGAGGTGTCTTGTCCTATCTCGTTGACTGGAAGGGTTATGGTCCCGAGGAACGTTGTTGGGTTCCTGCTGACCGGGTCCATGCGCCCCGTCTTATCCGGTCATTTCACAACCGCTTTCCTCTTAAGCCGGGTCCTTCCCGCCCGGTGCGCGGTCTTCGAGTGGGGGGTACTGTTGCGGTCACCGGCCCGCCGAGCCTCACGGTCGTGCCCGACCGGCACGACCGCTCCGACTACACGAGCTTACCTGCTCGTCGGCGAGCCGGGAACCGCGCACGTAGTTCTTCCGGGCATCGCGCCCAGATCCAAGATGGCGCCGACCGCGTGGTCGCGTCTATTGCTAGCCCCGCCCCCGAGAATTATACCAACGTGTGCGTGACGTCACGACGTCAACGCACACGCACGTTTTGGGGTCAGAGGTCGCCCTCTGACCAATCATAGCCTAGAGAGGGGTATTTAAACCCCTAGCTTTCCCCATTACTTTGCCATGTCGTGGTTTCAGTTTCCTGGTTTCCTGAAAGTGCTATTCTCGTGTTTCTGATTTCCTGGTATCCTGATCCTTGGCGTTTCCCTGGTTATTCTGATCTCTGGTTTCCCTGACTTGGCTTGTTTAATCGGTATTGAGTATTTTCTGGCTTCCTTGACCTCGGCTTTCCCTTTGACCATTCTCTGTCTCTAGCGTATTAGTCCGGCCATTCTAAGGTCCGGTTTACGCTCTATCCTATTATTTTCCTTTTCTTACTTATGTATATGTTTACATAGTTTCTGCGTGCTGGACCACATTACTAGTCGTGACAAACATTTAGAAAAATGTACAAACACAATGAGAGAAAATCTGTCACCGGGTTTTTAGTGGTTGTAGGGTAATTAGGGCATAAGCTAACGTAGAAATAAGTAAGAAGTTTAGAGCAGACTTGCAAAAAACAATTCCAACACCAATTCCATTACCATAATGAAAAGTACTGATCCAACCTTGGAAAAAGAAACCTTAAAAATAAATACAAAACTGTATTAAATCCCTATAAGGATAAATATGAGACAAAAATAATACATAATAGTGTAAAAAGTGTAGTGAAGGTGCAAAAAAGAAACAAAAATGAATAAAATAGGACAAACTATTGGAACCTTATGAAAGTATCAGTAAGTTCTCCCACTTTAGAATACAGACATAATAGAAGATAAGCCTGATTAAATACTATGTTGCAAAAGTTGCCATGATAACAAGTAGAGGAACCAAGCTAGGTCTACAAATTGGGATAGTCTAAAACTGCAGTATAAGTTATAGAAAGTAGTCACGAAGCCAGTTATAGATAGAAATAATACTAGTGTTACTGACTAGAAGTCACCTTAAAATGAAAGGGTAAATCAATTCCCTGATGATAAGGTTGAAGGAATATATGGGGGAATACAAGGCAGTAAACCCCAAATTGACAATAACAGCAATCGGGAGACTAGCAGTCGAAGTAAGATTACCCCTATTACTATATCCCAAATGGTCAGATACACAGAATTAATAAGAATAGCAGTAAAGTGTGCAGACCCTGACAAAGTCAGCTCAGTAGCTCGAGAAAAAGCAGAGTGCTGTCTAAAATATGGCACTTGGTTATAAGAAGCAGTGATAGACAATTAGAGTTAGATGTTAAACGAATATATCTATTACGCTCAGACGGATACTAGGTGCTATATAAATTATAGCACTTGGTTGTAAGGAGCAGTAACAGATAAGTGTAAACAGAAGTTAGATAACAGGATAGTCTAACTATTACTTACTGCTGCAAAGCAGCCCCTCAGTTAACGAAAAGGGAGCCAATAGATTTGCTAGCTACTGCTTCGAGGCAGCCCCTAATCTGGCTAGCTGGAACCAATGTTAGTGAGACCATCACTTATAGATATTGTCTAGATGTAACTGCATAGAGCCAATTGAACTGCTAGCTGCTTCTTCAGGGCAGCCCCTAATCTGGCTAGAGAAAGTAATTGCTACTATGACTGTGATTGTAAGGTCAGATACATTTAAGATATATAAATTATATTTTGGTTGTGTGGAAGGGTACTCTCGAGGATTTCAATATGTTTGTAACACTTTTGAATGACGAGTTAAATTTGAGATTTACTTTGGAATTTGGAGGTTCAGCTTTGAATTTATTGGGATAGCTTCCACCTGAGGCAGGGCATACCCACCAGACAATACCTCAGGGTCCTTAGAAAATGCAGCACCATTGAGGACTTAAACAAAGCCAAAATATTAAAAGCAACAATTTGTATATATAATATGTATATACATATCTTATATATAACGTTATACTAGATGTATTTTTATTAATATATACATATATTAATATAAAAATACACTTACAGTAAAATTACACACGTATATATTTAATATATACATTAACTATATATATTGTGTATATATATATATATATTTATAAAAAATAAATAACAATTAATTAAAAATCAATTGAAAAATTTCAAAATTATATATATATATGTGTGTGTGTGTAATTTTATTCTAACTGTATTTTGATATATATATATATATATATATATATATATATATATATATATATATATATACCTCCAGTGGTTTTTATGCTGTTGTTAAAATAAAGTTTTTTGGCTACCTCACTACCTGCCTTTTAGCCATATATTTTTAGAACCTATTATTATTTATTTTTATACTTTTACCTGACATCTAGACCCATCACCTACTGTGGACAACCAACCAAAGAAATCCTTGGTGGGGATTATGCCACCCAGGCTTGATACATAGAGCGGTTAGTCTGCTCACTCTATTGTAAGTATTTATTTACCTTATTGATACTTACCTATCTATATAGAGAGCACTATTGGCTGTTTTTTTTGTTGTCATTCCATATGATCTACCTCATCGTTATCCAGTTGTGATTTACCATCATTCTACTGTGTACCAAAACAAGAGGGATATCCTGCAAGTGGGGATTGTATACCACTGCATGCTGTTTTACCTAGAGCTGGCTGGTTCTAGCTCTACCCAGGGCCGTCTTTAACGCGGGGCAAAAGGGGCAGCTGCCCCGGGCCCATTTATTCCTGGGGGGCCCAAAGCATCTGCCCCTTGAGCCCCGCGGGCCCTTTAATTTTTCACCGGACCGGGCCCCTTCCCAGACAGACCGCGGCCAGACTCCTATCATTATATTTCCTGCGGGCCCTTTAATCATGAGGGCCGCGGCCGGGCCCCTAACAATGTGTTTCCCCGCGGCCGGGCTCCTCTCCCTTGCGATCATGGCTGGAATCGCATTGCCTGCTGGGAGGAGTGAGTTCCATTCACTTCCTCCCGCCCAGCTAATAGAGAGCCCCGTGGGTAGGAGAAGGAAGAGGAGGAGGTGGCAGACACAAGAGGTATTCTAAAGAAGGCTGACACCCATCACTTTAGGTCAGCCAGCCCCCACTGGACCCCAGTGCACTGCAGCAAAAGTAAGAAAAAATGTATTATTATTTATATATGTACTTGTGTATGTGAGATTGTGCATATCTGTGTGTTTATGTGTACCTGTGTGTTTGTGTACCCATGTGCCAGAGTGTATGTGTGTTTGTGTGTCAGAGTGTATGTGTATCTGTCTGTTATAGTGTATGTGTGTCTGTGTCACAGTGTATGTGTACCTATGTGTCTGTGTTTGTATGTATTTGTGTGTCATAGTGCATGTGTACCTGTGTGTCAGAGTGTATGTGTGTTTGTATGTAATTGTGTGTCTGTGTACCCGTGTGTCTGTGTGTCTGTGTTTGTGTACCCGTGTGTCTGTGTTTGTGTACCCGCGTGTCTGTGTTTGTGTACCCGCGTGTCTGTGTTTGTGTACCCACGTGTCTGTGTCTGTGTACCCGTGTGTCTGTGTTTGTGTACCCGTATGTCTGTGTTTGTGTATCTGTGTTTATGTATCTGTGTCTGTATGTCGTTGTATGTGTATGTGTGTCATCATAGTGTATGTTTACCTGTGTGTCAGAGTATGTGTACCTGTGTTTGTATGTACCTATGTGTCTGTGTTTGTATGTACTTGTGTGTCAGTGTGTATATGTATGTCTTTGTATCTGTGTATGTATGTGTACATGTGTGTTTATATACCTGTATGTATGTGTAGCTGTTTGCTTTTGCATGTGTATCTATTTGTCAGTGTTTTTTTGCTCCAGTGTATCTGTGTGTTTCTGAGCGTGTGTGCATACCTGTGCATGTGGCAGTGCATACATCCCAGTATTTCAATGCCAACACTGCACACAAATACACCCCTGCACCTGTGTGTGTAAGCGTGTATCTGTGTGTGGCAATACATACACCCCTGCATGTTCAACACTGTCACCCTCCACCAGGGGTCAAGTCCTGGGGGAAAAAGTGTGGGAACTCACCCAAGATTCCCCCCCCCCCCCCCTCCATCTCCTATGCATATAGTGCAGTGTGAGTATAATGAATGTAGTGTGTTTGTAGTAAATGCAGAGTATGAATAATAAATGTAGTGTGTTTGTAGTGAGTGCAAAGTGTGTATAATGAAAGCAGTGTGTTTGTAGTGAGTGCAGTGTGTATAATACATGTACTGTGTTTGTAGTGAGTGTAGTGTGTATAATAAATGTAATGTGTAGTGAGTGCAGAGTGTGTATAATGAATGTAGTGTGTTTATAGTGAGTATAATAAATGTAGTGTGTTTGTAGTGAGTGCAGAGTGTGTATAGTGAATGTAGTGAGTGCAGAGTGTGTATAGTGAGTGTAGTGAGTGCAGAGTGTGTACAATGAACGCAGTGTGTGTAGTGAATGTAGTGTGTTTGTAGTGAGTGCAGAGTGTGCATAATGAATGCAGAGTGTGTATTGTGAATGTAGTGAGTGCAGAGTGTGTATAGTGAAAGTAGTGTGTTTGTAGTGAGTGCAGAGTGTGTATATTGAATTTACTGTGTTTGTAATGAGTGCAGTGTGTGTAGTGAATGTAGTGTGTTTGTAGTGAGTGCAGAGTGTGCATAATGAATGCAGAGTTTGCATTGTGAATGTAGTGAGTGCAGAGTGTGTATAGTGAATGTAGTGTGTTTGTAGTGAGTGCAGAGTGTGTATATTGAATGTACTGTGTTTGTAATGAGTGCAGAGTGTGTAAAATGAATGTAGTGTGTTTGTAGTAAGTACAGATTGTGTGTAATGAATGCAGTGTGTGTGTGCTGAATGGTGTGTGTGTGTGCTGGATGAAGTGTGTGTGTGTGTGTGCTGGATGATAGGGGGGAAGCAATTTTTTTTTTAAATTTGTGTTTATATTCTTACCTTGCCAGGGAGGGGGAAGATCGCCTGGTTGTCCGGTGGTATGGTGGAGAGAGCCAGCCGCTGCACACGGGGGCCCAGCAAACTCTGTGTTCCCTCTCCAGGCCCTTTGTATATCTCTTTCTTCCTACCTTTGTGTTTCTCTTACTTCCTCATCAGCCCCTTTTGTGTGTCTCTTTTCTCCTCACAGCCCTTTTGTGTCTCTTTCTTCCCCCCAGCCCCTTTGTGTGTCTCTTTCTTTCCTTCCCCCCGGCCACTTTCTGTGTCTCTTTCTCCCCTTAGCCCCTTTCTGTGTCTGTTTCTCCCACCACGAGCCTCTTTGCCTGGCTTTTTCCTCCCAAACCATACAGACATAGATATACAGGTACAAATACATACATGCACAAAGGCACAACCATACAGGCACGTAGTCATAAAAGGAACACAAACAAACACAGTCATACAAGCAACCAGTCATGCACAGACCCACAGACAGTCATACACAGACATACAGGCAACCGGTCATACAGAGACACGCAGACGGTCATACAGAGACACGCAGACAGTCATACAGAGACACGCAGACAGTGTCATACAGTGACAAAGATACAGTCATACAGTGACATACAGAACAAGGCATACAGACACAGTTATACAGAGACATACAGACGCAGTCATACAGAGATTTACACACAGTCATAAAGAGACAAACAGACGAAAGGCATACAGAGACATACATAAACAGACATATACTGCTAGTGATGAGAGGAGGAGAGGGATGGCTGCTAGTGATGGGAGGGAGAGAGGGGGATGGCTGCAAGTGATGGGAGGGAGAGATGATGATAGCTACTAGTAACAGAGAGAGGAGGATTGCTGTTAGTGATAGGGGTGAGAGTAATGGCGGCTAGTGATGGGGAGAATGTGTGGCTGCTAGTGATGGGGGAGAAGGGGATGGCTGCTAGTAATAGGGGTGAGTGAGGTATTGCTGCTAGTGATGGGGAGAAGGGGATGGCTGCTAATGATAGGGGAGAGGAGGATGGCTGTTAGTGATGGGGGAAAGGGGGGTGGCTGCTAGTGATGAGGGAAAGGGGATGGCCGCTAGTCATGTAGAGAAGGAGATGGCTGCTAGTGATAAGGGTGAGTGAGGGATGGCTGCTAGTGATGGGAAGAAGGAGGATGGCTGCTGGTGGGGAGAAGGGGTGGCTGCTAATGATAGGGGGGAGGAGGATGGCTGTTAGTGATGGGGGAAAGGGGATGGCTGCTAGTGATGAGGGAAAGGGGATGGCTGCTAGTCATATAGAGAAGGAGATGGCTGCTAGTGATAGGGGTGAGAGAGGGGTGGCTGCTAGTGATGGGAAGAAAGGGATGGCTGCTAGTGATGGGGGAGAGGGGATGGCTGCTAGTGATGGGGGAGAGGGGATGGCTGCTAGTGATGGGGGAGAGGGGATGGCTGCTAGTGATGGGGGAGAGGGGATGGCTGCTAGTGATTGGGAATAAGGGGATAGCTGCTAGTGATGAGGGAGAGGCGGATGGCTGCTAATGATAGGGGAGAGGAGGATGGCTGCTAGTGATGGGCGAAAGGGGATGGCTGCTAGTGATGGGGGAGAGGGGATGGCTGCTAGTGATGGGGGAGAGGGGATGGCTGCTAGTGATGGGGGAGAGGGGATGGCTGCTAGTGATGGGGGAGAGGGGATGGCTGCTAGTGATTGGGAATAAGGGGATAGCTGCTAGTGATGGGGGGAAGGTGATGGCTGCTAGTGATAGGGGTGAGTGAGGGATGGCTGCTAGTGATGGGGAGAAGGGGTGGCTGCTAATGATAGGGGAGAGGAGGATGGCTGTTAGTGATGGGGGAAAGGGGGGTGGCTGCTAGTGATGAGGGAAAGGGGATGGCCGCTAGTCATGTAGAGAAGGAGATGGCTGCTAGTGATAAGGGTGAGTGAGGGATGGCTGCTAGTGATGGGAAGAAGGAGGATGGCTGCTGGTGGGGAGAAGGGGTGGCTGCTAATGATAGGGGGGAGGAGGATGGCTGTTAGTGATGGGGGAAAGGGGATGGCTGCTAGTGATGAGGGAAAGGGGATGGCTGCTAGTCATATAGAGAAGGAGATGGCTGCTAGTGATAGGGGTGAGAGAGGGGTGGCTGCTAGTGATGGGAGAAGGGGATGGCTGCTAGTGATGGGAAGAAAGGGATGGCTGCTAGTGATAGGGGTGAGTGAGGGATGGCTGCTAGTGATGGGGAGAAATGGATGGCTGCTAGTGATAGGGGTGAGTGAGGGATGGCTGCTAGTGATGTGGGAGAGGAGAATGGCTGCTAGTGATAGGGGATGGGTGGCTGCTAGTGATGGTGAGATTGGATGGCTGCTAGTGATTAGGGTGAGAGAAAGCATAAGAGTAATAGAAGTGAGGTGGCACTGTTGGACCAATAAAACACAGAGCTCCACATGAACTACAAGATTTAGCTCTGTGGAGCTCTGTGCTAGGTACATTATTATTGCATGAAAAAATAAATAAAACATTGCTGCTTACCGTTGGTGGTGTAAGTAGCTGAAGAGAGATGTTCTTCCTCCTCCCTGCTCGGTAATCCTCTAGCAGGGCCTGACAGGAAGTGAAGTAAAACGTCCCGCCCACTGCAATCTTCACTCCTCAGTAAACTACCGCGGGGGAGAGTAGTGTGAGCAGGCACATCTCCTGCATCTTGACAGCCATCAGACCACCAACAGCAGACAGTGCATTGTGCTGGGTACGGGGAGAAATGAGCACAGCGACATTGCACCCCCTGGGCCAGTCCTGCAGGATCACTAGCGGGAACGGCGTTCCTGCTTTGGAAAAAGTGCAGGAACGCCGTTCCCATGCGTTCCTGCAGGACTCGAGCCCTGCCCTCCACACAATGCCACCCCTTTCACCCAACAAAACTCACATTAAAGGGACACTATAGTCACCCAGGCCACTTCAGCTCAATTAAGTGGTTTGGGTGCCAGGTCCCTCAGGTTTTAACCCTTCAGATGCAAACATAGCAGTTTCAGAGAAACTGCTATGTTTACATTTGGGGTTAATCCAGCCTCTAGTGGGTGTCTTCCGGACAGCCACTAGCGGCGCATCTGCGACGTTGGAGGCAAAGGCATATTATGCCTCCATTACGCAGAGCGTCCATAGGAAAGCATTGAGAAATGCTTTCCTATGGACACTTTGAATGCGCGCGTGGCACTTATCGCGCATGCGCATTTGGCTCCGCTGATGTCGGACATGGGAGCTGACGTCAGCGGGGGAGGTGAGGTCGCCAGCGCAGAGGGAGCCTGGCGCTGGATTAAAGTAAGTAACTGAAGGGGTTTTAACCCCTTCAGCGCCACGAGAGGGGGACCCAGAGGGTGGGGGCACCTTCAGGGCACTATAGTGTCAGGAAAACCGCTTTGTTTTCCTGACACTATAGTGATCCTTTAACTCCCCTAATGCTGTCACACTCACCCTATCACATTAATCCACCTAATCCTGTCACACTCACCTTATCACATTAATCCACCTAATCCTGTCACACTCACCCTATCACATTAATCCACCTAATCCTGTCACACTCACCCTATCACATTAATCCACCTAATCATGTCACACTCACCCTATCACATTAATCCACCAAATCCTGTCACACTCACCTTCTCTCGCACTGTCACAAACACCCTTCCATGCTTTCACACTCATCCTCCATCACTCTGTCACACTCACCCCCTTTCACCCTGTCACACTCACCCAATCACATTAACCCATCCAACTCTGTCACACTCATCCCCCCAATCATGCTGTACACACCCTGTCACATGAATCAATCCCTAATCGTGTCACACTTCCTCCTCTAACCATGCCACATTCACCCCAACCCTGTAACACTCACAACCATACCACACCACCGTGTCAATTTAATGCCCCCAAGCCTGTCACAATCACTGCCCAACTTTGTCTCATTCACACCGCCCTAGCACACTCACCTTGCACAGTAACCCCTTTAAGATGGCGGGGTCCAGGGGGCCCAAGCAAATGCTTGCCCAGGGTCCAATCAATATTAAAGACAGCCCTGGCTCTACCATATGTGAGTTGACATCTTATCTAAGTGTTGTTTGTCCTACCATGTACTACCATATTGCACTATTGGTTTGCCTCTGTTTTTGCTTTCTTTTCATATTCTGCTATTAAGCAAAGCTACCAAGAAAGTCCCATACCAGGACTAGAAGATCTATTGTCACCTTTGAGACTGTGTCGTACCATTTGGAATTTTTTATTGTGGACTCTTTTATATCCTGTGGGTTTTTTATTGCTCTTATTGATTTTATTGTTCTTACTATTATACACTATTGTGTTTGGAGTATTCTTCTTGGCGCTACCTGTATATTGTTGTTGGACAGGTTTTATAGTGTTTTTGAACGTTACAGGGTCAAATATAAGGCCGTTTTTCACATTAAAATTGGCCAGATTGGTTATGATGCCTTTGACAGCATTTGGTAGCCCAGGAATGATAACTGCCCACATGATGGCATACCATTTGCAAAAGAAGACAACCCAAGTTGCACATGGGGTATGTTCAGTCTTTTTTTTAGTAGCCACTTAGTCAGTTTTTTGCATTTTTAACACACAAACCAATATAAATGCTAACTTTGGCCAGTGTTTGTGATTAAGTGGCTACTAAAAAAGACTGGGCATACCCCATATTGAATACCCTGGGTTGTCTACTTTTCAAAAATATATGGTTTGATGGGGGGTAAATTACATTGTCCGGCTTCAAAAATGTCCCAAAAAGGACATGGGTGTATGATGACCAGCTGTGAAAATTCCAAGTTGGAAAACTGGAATGCGCACCCTCCAAATAAGGTCTTTTAGCCACCAGAGAACCTGACACACCTATACATGGGTGGTATCACTGTACTCAGGAGATGTTGCTGAACACATATTGGGGTGTTTTTTGGCAGTAACCCTTAAAGATCTGAGTACATGTATTCTTAAATTGCTATGTATGTCAAAAACCCCCACCAATTATTATTTTTTTTTTAATCTGGCATAGATTGGTGATAAAATGGTTGCATGAAAAGAGTCAAAATACCCCAGGTTTAATACCTTAGGCTGACTGCTTTAAAAAATATATATGAATGTGAAGGGTTATTCAGGGATTCCTGACATATATCAGTGTTACAATGTAACTTGCATTAATTTTGAAAAAAAATTGTTTGGAACTAGCAATATTTGTACTTAAAGCCCTATAACTTTCCAAAAAAAAAGCTAAGAACATGTTAACATTGGGTTTTTGTGGAGGCGGAGCCAAGCGGTGAACCTATACGGTCGCATGCTCGCTGTGCTCCGCTCAAACTTTTCGAAAACGGCCAAAATTACCGGCAAAGAGACCCGAAAAATCCCCAAACTATACCTCTCGAACCACACAACCGAGTATGGGCCGCAAGAACAAAAAATCCAACCCAAACAGGAGCCCACAGAGCCGGGATATTGGGGACCTGATCCGGAGCTCGCAGAGAGCCGCATGGGGCAAAATGGCGCTGGAGGACGACGGAACCTCATACTCCTCAGACGACATGGCTATAGCCCCGACGGACAGGCCAGCTCAGGCGGCAAAACAGGGCAGCACTTCTCTAGAGGTTGCTGCTGGCAGAGAACCGGTCACAGCAATGCAACTAAAGGAGATGCTAGCGGAACTCCGCGCAAGTCTAGCGGGAGACCTGGCCCCCCTCAGAAGGGCTGTGGAACGTACGACCGCACAAATGACCCAAGTAGAGACTGTACAGAACAAGCATGAGAGCCGGATTGCAGCTATGGAGAGGAGCTTTGCTGCCTTGGACAAGCACCGACTGCAGAATGACCGCAAGCTGGACATCCTCGAGGATCAGAGGCGCAGGTACAACCTGAGGCTCAGGGGGGTGCCAGAGACGGTGGGCCTGCCGGACTTACCACACTTTATTAGGCGCTTTCTTGCGGCCCACTTACCCCCAAAGCAGGCAAAAAACCTGAGGATGGATAGCATGTTCCGCCTCCCTAAGCCAACCAGTGCACCAGCGACCGCTGCCCCGGACCTCATCCTCCGGTTCTGCTCCCTGCCGGACAAAGCGGTGCTACAGGCCGCAGTGAGGGGGAAGACACCAATTACCTTTGAGGGGGCCTCGCTGCTCCTCTTCCCAGACCTCTCGCGAAATACACTCATGTGGCGCCAATCCTTACGACCACTACTCCAACACCTCCGGGCAAGCGAGGTGACCTACAGATGGGGCCCTTCCCGCACTGTCATAATCACAGCCCAAGATACCACCCTTCGGGCAGAAACGTACCAAGAATTAGAGGGCCACCTACAAACGCTGAAAATCACGCTGAACAACGCATTGGAGAACAGTTCCCTAGCACAGGTGGACCAGGCTGCGATCAGGGACTTTATTCCAAGGGCGACGAGACCCTCCTCATCCACTGGAACGGGGACTTAAGAGTGGGGATATTGAGCCCTAACCAGAGATCCTCCACTGCACCAGTAACTTGCCAAATGGGTTAATCACACCAGCCCTGCTGACCCTAGGACTTTAAGCTGGACTGCCACTCCAACAAGATTGGTGAACCTTCGTTGTTAAGTTTTATTGTTCTACTTCTATCTTATTTCATGTCTAATACCACTGTATGCCACTCTTGTCCCCACCCACAGTACACATTCCTAGCCAGAAGGGACACGGAGCAGAACAGCTGCCCTACAAACCCGCTTAGACTGAGATACCCACATGGGGCCAAACCACCCCGCATGCACAAACATGGCAGACCTCACATTTCAGACCGTCCAGTCACCCACTAGCAGATTACATAAGTGACAAATCCTCCCCCCCCACCCCCTTCCCTAACTCGGACGGACGCGCAGACCACACAACCACCCACATGGGGAAGGGACATGCACCCAAGCCATGGGTATACCTACCACCAATACCGGTCACACGATATGCAACCCGGTGGCAACCCATCTCATATGTCACTCCATCAGGTCTACAGTACAAAATAAAAATACCTCTACTCACTGACACTCTAGCAGGCAATACAAATACAGACGCAACCCTCTTATAATGTATACTCTAATGCCTCAAAGTTCTGTTTAAATGATACCTTTTCAAAATGTACGCTTCATGAACAAATATTGTTATCCCATGGGAGTCGAGAAAAATAAAGAATTAAAAAAAAAAACATTGGGTATTTGTAAATTCAGGACAAAATTTAGAAACTACTTAGCATGGGTGTTTTTTGGCAGTTGCAGATGCGTAACAGATTTTGGGGTCAAAGTTAGAAAAGGTGTGTTTTTTTTATTTTTTCATCATATTTTATAATTTGTTTTATAATAAATTATTTGATATGATGAAAATAATGGTATCTTTAGAAAGACCATTTAATGGCGAGAAATACGGTATATAATATGTGTGGGTAGAAGCCCAATACTGAGACCTCCTAGCAAAACGCCTCCAGCTCACAGAGATCATAGATCGCAAACACCACAGAGAGCTATTGCGCTCAAAAGCCTTCTACTACAGCCACGCCAATAAAGGTGGGAGGCTCCTGGCCTGAATGATCCGTGGTCAACAAGCTAGAGCACTACGTACAGCAAGGGGAGACCTAACGCAATATCCAGAAGGGTGTGTGTGTGTGTGTCAGGTTGTGCATCTGTGTGTGTGTGTGTCAGGGTGTGCATCTGTGTGTGTGTTAGGGTGTGAATCTGTGTGAGTGTGTGTCAGGATGCGCATATGTGTGTGTGTGTGTCAGGGTGTGCATCTGTGTGTGTGTCAGGGTGTGCATCTCTGTGTGTGTATACATATGTCAGTGTGCGTCTGTGTGTGCGCACACATTGTGTGTGTCAGGGTGTGTGTGTATATGTCGTATATGTTGCATATGTCGGTGTATGCATGTGTTAAGGTGTGTGTATGTGTCGGTATTTATGTGTGTGTGTGTATGTGTCTATGTGTATCCATGTGTGTGTATGTGTTGGTGTCTATATGAAATTGTGTGTATGTATATCTGTGTAAGTATGAATGTATGCATGTGGTAGTGTATTTGAATACACACAAGCAGTCATACATAAGCACAACATACAAAACACACCCCTGCATTCAAACTCCAAAAGGATATACAAACACACCCCTTCACTCACAAATACTTCACACAAATGTACATCCACATTTAAAAGTGAATATTACATTCAAACACACCCCTGCAATCAAATGCAAACATTACATACAAATACACCCCTGTATTAAAACACTAAAACTATATACAAGCACTACTTCAAATACCATCACTGTACATTACACTATAGCGCCAGTAAATGCCGCAGTGCTGTACAGATATACAACCTAGAAATTTTGACTTGGGATCAGGGCCGGACTGGGGATACAAAGCAGCCCTGGAAAAAAAATCTATGCCAGCCCCGCAACACGGCGTGGGGGAAAAAAAAGGTGAGTAAAAACACTATTTCTAAACACACACACACCTTGACAGACACACACACACATACCATGGCAGACACACAAACACACACCATGACAGACACACACACCTTGACAGACACACACCATGACAGACAGACACACACACACAGCCAATGACACAGACCATGACACAGATACACACACCATGACACAGACAGACACACCATGACACAGACACACACACCATGACAGACACACACACACCATGACACAGAGACACACACACACACCATGACACAGACAGACACACACACACCATGACACAGACAGACACACACACACATCATGACAGACACACACCATGACACACACACCATGACACAGACACACACACACATCATGACAGACACACACCATGGCACAGACAAACACACATACACTCACACTGCCGACCGGCCAGGAAGTCGTGCAGGGCAGACAGGTGGGTCAGGTGAGCTGGCGGCCGCAGGGGAACCTGGCTCTTCTGGCGGCCGCAGGGGGAGTTGGCTGTGCTGTCTCTGCTCCCCAGCGCGCAGTTTAATGAGACCGGGGCCGGAATATGACGTCATATTCCGGCCCCGTTCTTATTAAGTAGTGCGCGAGGACGGGGAAACCTAAAAAGCCAGAACAGCCAGCTCCCCCTGCGGCCGTCAGAAGAGCCAACTGTCTCGCCAGCCTCAGGTGCCGACGGCCCACCGGGAAACTGGGAAACCTAAAAAGTTTGGGAACCACTGCTGTATACAATACACACATTCACTGCACACACTGCATCAATTACACAAATACACTCTGCATTCACTATACACACACCCTCCACTCCTTGTGGGTTTTGCTGCTGAGCTAATTAGGGGGAGTGCCCCTTAATTTCCACCTGTGAGGGATTTGTATTGCCAACATATTTTTATTTTATGCAAGTCCCCATGCAAAGGCACTCCCACCTGGACCTTGTGGGGAACTGTAGCACCAAGTCACAGATCAATAACAACAATGGTTAAATGCATGCCACTCCCATATGCAAACACACAATCGCTCCCCCTCTGCCTTGGAGATAATTGAATCAGGAACTGTACTGATCTAATCCAATTGTCTCCAAGCAAAGAAAAAACATTATTTTTTAAAACACCCCAAAAGTACCCGAAATACACATACATCCCCTGAAAGCCCTGATCTGGGTGACCAACATATCCAATAATCACCCAGATCAGTTCAGGGGTTCAAGAATTTCCTGGAAGTCTAATTTTTGACCCACCACGCACATGGTCCCATGCCCAAAACAATTCCAGAGCATTAGGGTTAACGGTCGGTCTCTCTGTCTGGAGTACAAAAGTACATATTTCACATGAAAAGAAAACACATTGGCGCTACCAATTATGTATTGGCGCTACCAATTATCACAAATATAAAATTGCTGGTACAGTGAAAAGCGTATCCCCCAACACAGATAAATAATAAAACAATAGAATAAATACTGCACCAGTCAACTAAATGACAATTCAGGATCAATCTAAAAAACACAAATAACATAACATAGTGCAATATAAATAGATATAATGATAGACCCCTTATGAAGAGTAAAACTCACAGGATTTAGAGCCTTCCCAGGCTCTATATTATATGCAGGAGGGTGCCTAAAAAGGCTAACACGATATCCTTGAAGAGAGCAGCAAAGGATACAAAGTGCAGAATCCAAAATGTATTAAAGGGACACTCCAGGCACCCAGACCACTTCTGCCCATTGGAGTGGTCTGGGTGCCAACTCCCACTACTCTTAACCCTGCAACTGTAATTATTGCAGTTTTGATAAACTGCAATAATTACATTGCAGGGTAAACTCCTCCTCTCGTGGCTGTCTACTAGACAGCCACTAGAGGGCACTTCTAGAACAGGTTTTTGCGCTAGGTGAGGACCTCCAGCGTCGCTAAAATCCCCATAGGAAAGCATTGAAAAGCATTTTCAATGCTTTCCTATGGAGAGGTCTGATGCGCATGCGCATTAGATCTCCCCAGCCGGCGGGCGTGATCAGTCTCCCCCGCCGGCTGACGTGATGAAGGGGAGGAGCGGCAGCGGAGGAAGATTTTGTCATGTATAAATAGGGGCATAAATTCTCGGGATGAAAATATAATTTTGCCGCTTTATAAATCATTGGTAAGACCACAACTTGAATATGCTGTGCAATTTTGGGAACTTGTTCTAAAGAAGGATATCATGGCACTAGAAAAAGTGCAGAGACGAGCTACAAAATTGCTAAAAGGAATGGAGCATTTTAGTTATGAAGAAAGATTAAAAAAAATGTAATCAGTACAAACCATTGATACCGGAGAAACTGACGGAAGCCAAGCACAGAGAGATGGACACAGGTTTCTTCAGGAAGGAAGAGATTCTTTATTGGATCACCGATCGGGACTCAGAGGGACTAATGTCACCAAAATACAGCAAGTTCTGAGCCCCGGACAATAGTGCAGGCTCCTTATATAGGCATATAACTCCTCCCATATTAAGCTCCACCCGCACATTCTCTTGACCAATCAAATACAAATAAGAATTAACTTCCTGCTTGACCGCATGGCCTGTCCAGCACAATGGAGGAGGGGAATACTACATCCTGTATTCTTGCACATGCTCCGTACACTACTGATCGTATCTTGCCTCGTGCAACCAACTGATCGATACGTCAGCATATGCACGTACACATGCCACGTGGTAATCTCGGCCTACTAAATTTATTTTTACCGAGATTCCACCACACCATTATCTGGAAATCTATTCATAAGCAGGGCTATACATAGGACACAAGGTCACGCATTTAGGCTGGAAGAAAGGAGATTTCATCTAAGGCAAAGAAAAGGTTGTTTTTTTTACAGTAAGAGCAATAAGGATATGGAGGTGGTCAGGGGCAGACTGAGAACCCTCAGGGCCCCCGGGCAAAATAAATCAAGGGCCCCCTTACAGGCCCCACCCATCTTCCTTAGCAAGCGCCACCCATGTCCCGCCTCCATGCACCGCCTCCAGCCACACCCTACACAATCTTTAGACACAAGGAACAAAAGTGCAATAATCCCTTCGAGGCCCCAGTAGAGACTACAATTGAGGGCTAATGGGCCATGGAGGGGGGGTCTTTCTAGCAGAGGCTATCTCAGTGTCCTTTAGAGAGTGTGTTAGAAAGAATCCCCTCCAGGCCCTATTAGAGACTACAATGGAGTCTAATAGGCTTGGAAGGGGGTCTTTCTAACAGAGGCCATCTCAGTGTCCCTGCTGGAAACAGTCGCCTCCAGGCCCCAGCAGAGACTACATTTGAGGGCTAATGGGCCATGGAGGGGGGGGAGCATTCTAGCAGAGGCTATCTCAGTGTCCTTTAGAGAGTGTGTTAGAAAGAATTTCCTCCAGGTCCCATTAGAGACTACAATGGAGTCTAATGGGGCCTGGAGGGGGGTCTCTCCAACACTCTGGTTCCTATTCACAATATAGCAACACAACATAGCTCGCTGATACCTAGGCCAAGTTAGCTCCTCTTACCTTAATTACTGTTGCTGGCTGGCAGTCTGTGGGCTTGCTGGAAGGCTGTGGGCTTACTGGCTGCGGCTGGCAGGCTGTGGGCTTGATGGCAGGCTGTGGGCTTGCTGGCTACTGCCGGCAGGCTGTGGGCTTGCTGGCTACTGCCGGCAGGCTGTGGGCTTGCTGGCTGTGGCTGGCAGGCTGTTGGCTTGCTGGCTGCCGCTGGCAGGCTGTTGGCTTGCTGGCTGTGGCTTGCTGGCTGCGGTTGGCAGGCTGCGGGCTTGCTGGCTGTAAGCCTAACTGGTGGCCTGTGGGCTGGCTGGCCGGCCAGTGGGCTGGCTGGCCGGCATGTGGGCTGGCTGGCTGGCTTGCTGGCTACTGGGGCACTTGTAGATTATTTAAAGAAATAATCCATGCACAATAACCACTACTGCTCTGTGTAGTCGTTATGGTGCCAGGAGGGCCGGACCCCCCTTTCAGAGTAAGTAGTCAAACCGTTTAAGAACAGTTTGACAACTTACCTGGGGTCTGCTGGGATATGAGGCTGTAGTAGGGTATACGAGCAGTGGTGCAATGTGTAAGGGGTGCAGTGTGTGTGAAAGGTTCAGTGTGTGTGAGGGGGTGTAGTGTGTGAATGTGTAGGGTGTGTGGGGCAATGTGTGTATGAGGGGGCTGTGTATGTGTGTGGCAATGTTAGTATGGGGGGCTGTGTGTGTATGGGTGGGCAGTGTATGTGTGTGTGTGGCAATGTGTGTAAATGTGTATGGTGTGTGTGGGTGTATGGTGGGCAGTGTGTGAATGTGTATGGTGTGTGGGGGCAGTGTGTTTATGGGGCTAGAGTTCACTCTCACCACTGCGACCACCAGGAATCCCTGGTGGTCACAGTGTTGAGAGTGAACTCTAGCCCGTAGCTCCAGGGCTAGAGTTTACTCTCGCAAGAGCCGTAACGTTGCCGTGGTAACCGCGGCAACGATCTGTGCTCGTGCAAGAAGGACCCAGAGGAGCTGCAGGCTGAGCTCCCGGGTCCTCTCTTCCTCCCTCCCCTGCCGGCTGCCCACACGGTGCCTGCGGACAGGGGAGGGGGCAATTGCCCTCCTCTTACTCCCCCCCCTCCCCCTCTTCTTACTCCCCCCTCACTCTCTTCTTACCCCCCTCCCCCTCTTCTTATTCCCACCTCTTCTTACTCCTCCCTCTTCTTACTCCCCTCCCCCCTCTTCTTACCCCCGTCCCCCTCTTCTTACCCCCCCTTCCTCTCTCTTCTTACCCCCTCCCTCTCTTCTCCTAACCCCCCCTCTCTCTTCTTACGCCCCTCCCTCTCTCTTCCTACCCCCTCCCTCTCTCTTCTTACCCCCTTCCTCTCTCTTCTTACCCCCTCCCTTTCTCTTCTTACCCCCCTCCCTTTCTCTTCTTACCCCTCCCTTTCTCTTCTTACCCCCCTCCCTTTCTCTTCTCCCCCCTCATCCTCTCTCTTCTTACCCCCCCTCTCTCTTCTTACCCCCCTCCCTCTTCTTAACCCCCCTCCCTCTCTCTTCTTACCCCCCCTCCCTCTTTCTTCTTACTCCCTCTCTGTTCATTCCCCCCTCTCTGTTCATTTCATTTCCCCCCCTCCGTGTTTATTCCCCCCCTCCCTGTTCATTCCCCCCTCTCTGTTCATCCCCCCTCTGTTCATCACTCCCCCCTCTCTGTTCATCCCCCTCTCTGTTCACCCCCCCTCTCTGTTCACCCCCCTCTCTGTTCACCCCCCCTCTCTGTTCATTCCCCCCTCTCTGTTCATTCCCCCCCTCTCTGTTCATTCCCCCCCCCCTCTCTGTTCATTCCCCCCCCCCCTCTCTTTTCATTCCCCCCCACCCCCTCCCTCTCGGTTCATTCCCCCCCCTCTCGGTTCATTCCCCCCCACCCCCTCCCTCTCTGTTCATTTCCCCCCCCCCCACCCCCTCCCTCTCTGTTCTTACCCACCCCTCCTCTGTAGCGTGGCCGAGAAAAAAGTCGCAATCTAGAGGTTCTGAGTAAGTCACAGCACAATACTTTAAAAAGAAAAAAAGAGTGCATTTCAGACTTCTGACTGGAGGAATTTCAGTTCTGCTCACAGATCCTCATACAAGAAAAAGAAGGATAAGACCCCCTTATGTGAAGCTTGTAACGACAAGGTGCTTCCTGGGAAAAGGCTCTGCTTAGCTTGTCTCAAAGCAGCGGCAGGCCATACTGAACCAGATCCAGATGTTCTTTCTTACATCCGTCAAGCAGTTTCAGAGGGTCTTCGACAGTCTGAGAGGGCTAAAAAAATACGTAGATCTTTTAGCTCAGAGGAATATGCTGACTTAAGCTCTGACGAATATGTACCCCCGGTATTTGAGCAAGACGAGTTGTCATCTCAAGATGAAGAATATGGGGCCTCTCCTGTCTTTATAGACAGTGTGAAAATAGAAGCTTTAATCAAGGCAGTTTGTGATATATTGGAGCTTAATGATAAGAGAGAGGAGGAACCAGCTTCTAGTAAGCATTTTGCTGACCTGAGAAGGCGCAATCCTACTTTCCCATTGCATGAGACCATTGAGGACCTCATTAAGCAAGAATGGAAAAAGGCTGAAAAAAGAATCACTATTCAGGGTCGTTTTACTAAACTATACCCTTTCAAGGCTACGGACAGTAACAATTGGCACCTTGTAGATGCAGGAATTGTCCGACTAGCCAAAAAGACCACCCTCCCATTGGATGATGCCGGTACTTTAAGAGATCCAATGGATAAACGTATGGACTCAAATTTGTCCAAAGCCTATATAGCCTCTGGCTCTGGGCTTTGTCCTGCTGTAGCCTTGACATCTGTCTCTAGGGCCTTAAAGCAGTGGATGGATGACCTCGAAGAGGACATATCAAGTGGAGTCAGTAGATCCAGGCTGCTGGAATCCTTAAGGAAAGTTAAGCTGGCTATTGACTTTTCATCAGCAGCTTCTATAGATTTAGTTAAAACCATCTCCAGAAGCATGGTCCTTACAGTAGCATCATGATGTGCTCTTTCGCTACGTAATTGGATGGCAGATAATTCTTCAAAAAATAGCCTGTGTTCTTTCAAGGAGAGATGCTCTTTGGCAAATATCTGGACGAATGTATCAAAAAGGCAGTAGAAGGACGTAAGGCCTTTCTTCCTCAAGACAGACGTCCTAAAAGATCCTTTCCGCAGGACAGACATTTCTTTCGGGACAAGGACTTTAGACAATACAGGCCTGGTATAGAGTTTTCCAGATTCCAATCCTGGAAAAGTGGACTCCTCTTTCAAAACCACCCGAGGACGTGGTGGCAATGGCAAGCCTTCAAAGCAATTCTGATGGGACGCCAGTCCAGCCCTTGGGAGTGGGAGCAAGACTTCTTCACTTCTACGAGGTCTGGGCTCTAGCAATACAGGACAAGTGGGTGTTAAATAGCCTAAAATCCAGGTACTACCTGGAATTCTCAACAATCCCCTATCCCCGGTTCATACAAGCATGCCTATGGAAAAAGAGAAAGCAGTGGCCATTCGGTCTTTTGTTTCTTCCCTTTCAGCAGAGGGAGTTATATGTCCTGTTCCTGCAAAAGAAAGAGGATTGGGGGTTTATTCCACACTTTTTCTCACTCCGAAAGCATCAGGGGAATGGGGACCGATTTTGGACCTTCACGAATTAAACGAAAATTCAAAATGGAGTCAGTAAGTTCCATTATAAAAGTCATCTCCCCAGGCGACTGGTTAATAAGTTCCTGAGATTTGCGATTCACCATCAGCATTTTCAGTTTCGAGCCCTTCCCTTTGGCCTGAGCACAGCTCCCAGGACTTTCTCAAAGATCCTGGTTGCCTTAATAGCATATATCCGTCTGGAAGGCATCTCAATATTCCATTATCTCAACGACATCTTGATTCTCTCACACAGCAGAGATATTCTCCTTCTTCATTGAGATCGGGTTCTTTTAATTCTTCAAAAATTTGGATGGTTGGTAAACTCAAGAAGAGTCAGCGTTCCCCCTCTCAAGTTATGATATACTTAGGGGCAAGATTCGACACAATTCAGTCACAAGTCTCTCTATCCTTGGACAGGGGGCTTCGTATTCAATCAAAGATCCTTCGTCTTCTGCCTCTGAACTCAATCCCAGCGCGGGAATTTATGAGCCTTCTGGGAAGTTTGAATGTAGGAACTGCTGGTGGGCCCAAGCCCAATACAAGACAGGGCTCAGGGGTACCAAGGAAGATTCTATGAGTTTACTCTTGTATGGAAATAAAAACACCTTTATTATAGGGTACACATTCCCCAAAAAAGTAAAGGAAACTTATAAATAATGCTAACACATCTAATAAAATAAATCGAGAGAGGTAGTAATATATACAAATGAGACAGGAGTGAGCAATAGGGTACCTAAGACCCTTTGACCAGGGTTAACTTGTGTATCTGAGAGGTCTGTGTAAAATACAGACACGGCTTGTTGAGGGCTAAAAAAGCCCCTAAAAGAAATAGTATTATATGTAGAGCTATAACTTTGTCAACAATGCGATAGATACAGTTAGGTAATAAAGCTTAGAACATTGTGTCAAATGTATCCAGGACTGAAAGAGTCTTATTGGATCTATTACTCAATGCTTCTAGTTGCTGGGCTTCAACATATGGCTACTTTATTAGGCTGTCCATAAAAAGAGTTGAAGACGTTCCCAGTGCTTGGTGTACTGCTTAAGCACTAGGATAGAAAAAATCTATTTAGTATCTAGCTCGAATAGCGTGAGACCACACTGTTGTGCCTATTAGAAATAATTTGCCTTTACACGAGTGCCAAGAATGCACTATTCGTATAGGCTTCAATTACAGGACGGTATTGTGCCTATTGGAAAGTAGTTTAACCTTCATATGAGTTCCAAACAGTACATTATTCGTATAAGGGGTTTGGATGCCCCAAAACCATATATGAGTTGCTCAGCCCAGAAGTGAAGGGCTATTGCTGTGGTATGCAACAGCATAGGCAGCAGATAAAACACGCTATTACTCTTATCAGAGGGTTATTAGACCTATATCTCTGAGTCTGCGTTGAATTATCTACATACGGGGTAAAATGCCCCAAGTGCTAACCACTGGAAATCTTATGCAGGCATCATTAAACTAAAGTCTCTCCAAAAAATTGCAGTACACCCTAGGCATAACAGTGATCACACTGGTACTCTTAATATGATGTTGTCTAGCCACTGGAAATCTTATACAGGCATCATTAAATTATAGTCTCTCCAGGAAATTGCAGCACACCCTAGGCATAATAGTGATCACACTAGTACTCCTGTGCTAAACTGAAGTTCTAAACCTGAGAAAACACGGCCACAAAACTCGAAGAAGCCCAGAATCACTCTAAACTGATATGTCCATCAGACTCCTATATACTCATCTACCTCCCCCCACCTAGTGAACACACACAAAGTGCTCGGTGATAGTTTAAAAAAGCATTAACCTAACGCACGTTTCGGCGCTATGCAAGCGCCTTTCTCTTTGAGAAAGGCGCTTGCATAGCGCCGAAACGTGCATTAGGTTAATGCTTTTTTTAAACTATCACCGAGCACTTTGTGTGTGTTCACTCTTTGAGAAAGGCGCTTGCATAGCGCCGAAACGTGCGTTAGGTTAATGCTTTTTTTAAACTATCACCGAGCACTTTGTGTGTGTTCACTAGGTGGGGGGAGGTAGATGAGTATATAGGAGTCTGATGGACATATCAGTTTAGAGTGATTCTGGGCTTCTTCGAGTTTTGTGGCCGTGTTTTCTCAGGTTTAGAACTTCAGTTTAGCACAGGAGTACTAGTGTGATCACTATTATGCCTAGGGTGTGCTGCAATTTCCTGGAGAGACTATAATTTAATGATGCCTGTATAAGATTTCCAGTGGCTAGACAACATCATATTAAGAGTACCAGTGTGATCACTGTTATGCCTAGGGTGTACTGCAATTTTTTGGAGAGACTTTAGTTTAATGATGCCTGCATAAGATTTCCAGTGGTTAGCACTTGGGGCATTTTACCCCGTATGTAGATAATTCAACGCAGACTCAGAGATATAGGTCTAATAACCCTCTGATAAGAGTAATAGCGTGTTTTATCTGCTGCCTATGCTGTTGCATACCACAGCAATAGCCCTTCACTTCTGGGCTGAGCAACTCATATATGGTTTTGGGGCATTGAAACCCCTTATACGAATAATGTACTGTTTGGAACTCATATGAAGGTTAAACTACTTTCCAGTAGGCACAATACCGTCCTGTAATTTAAGCCTATACGAATAGTGCATTCTTGGCACTCGTGTAAAGGCAAATTATTTCTAATAGGCACAACAGTGTGGTCTCACGCTATTCGAGCTAGATACTAAATAGATGTTTTCTATCCTAGTGCTTAAGCAGTACACCAAGCACTGGGAACGTCTTCAACTCTTTTTATGGACAGCCTAATAAAGTAGCCATATGTTGAAGCCCAGCAACTAGAAGCATTGAGTAATAGATCCAATAAGACTCTTTCAGTCCTGGATACATTTGACACAATGTTCTAAGCTTTATTACCTAACTGTATCTATCGCATTGTTGACAAAGTTATAGCTCTACATATAATACTATTTCTTTTAGGGGCTTTTTTAGCCCTCAACAAGCCGTGTCTGTATTTTACACAGACCTCTCAGATACACAAGTTAACCCTGGTCAAAGGGTCTTAGGTACCCTATTGCTCACTCCTGTCTCATTTGTATATATTACTACCTCTCTCGATTTATTTTATTAGATGTGTTAGCATTATTTATAAGTTTCCTTTATTTTTGGGGGGAATGTGTACCCTATAATAAAGGTGTTTTTATTTCCATACAAGAGTAAACTCATAGAATCTTCCTTGGTACCCCTGAGCCCTGTCTTGTATTGGGCTTGGGCCCACCAGCAGTTCCTACATTCATTTTGACATTAAGGGTTATCCCCTATCTAAGATTCTATGGACACACCATAAGACCCTGTTTTATCAGGGATCTTATTTCTTTATAACTATAATTTTTCTGGGAAGTTTGTCCTCTACAATAGGCCTTACGAAATGGGCCCAGTGGCATATGAGGATTCCACAAGAAGGGTTTCTATCCCAGTTTGCGAACAAGGATCTGAATCAAGCAATTTCTTTATCATCAGAGATCAAGAAGGAACTGGCATGGTGGCTGATGAACGAGAATTTATATCAAGGGTATCCTCTGAACGATATCCCTTGGGTTACTCTCACGACAGATGCATGCCAATCAGGTTGGGGAGCTCATTTGGGCCTTCTTCATGTTCAGGGGCAGTGGGAAAACAAACAGTATCCTCTATCCTCGAATGTTTTAGAGTTGCAAGCAGTCTTCCAGGCTCTTCTGCACTTTCCTTGTCTGAAACAAAGTTGGGTGAGAGTAAGGATAGACAATACCTCTGCAGTTGCTTACATCAATCATCAGGGGGGTACAAAGAGCAAACGCTTAATGAAAGTGTTGACCCCACTTATGTCCTGGTCAGAGAAGAATTTGAAGGGGATCAAGGCAGTTTACCTTCCGGGAAAGAACAATCAAGTGGGGGATTTCTTAAGCCGAGTAACCCTGGATCCCACAGAATGGGAGTTAGCCCCTCTGGCATTCCAAAGCAGAGTCCAGAAGTGGGGTTTTCCTCAGGTAGATCTGATGGCCACAGCGAAGAACCGCAAAGTGGAAAGGTTCTTCTCGCGTTACTTCGACCCTTTGGCGGAAGACCAGGATGCTCTCTGTTGCGAGTGGAAGTTCCATCTGGGGTATGTTTTTCCCCCAACTCCTCTGATTTTCCCCCTGCTAAGAAGGATCCTGCAGGAGCAAGCGACAATTCTGGCAGTGATTCCCTTCTGGCCCAGACAGCCTTGGTTTCCCCTGCTGCAGAAACTCTCTCAGGACATTCCTCTGAAATTCCAGGACCAACTCAGTCTCCTACAACAAGGTCCGATCTCTCACCCACCTCCTCAGTCTCTCAATTTAAGGGCTTGGAAATTGAGAAGCAATGTCTCTCCAGCAAAGTCTTCTCTTCTTCAGTAATTTATACTCTTCTGAATGCCAGGAAGAAATCCACTTCATCGGCTTACTATCGTATTTGGGATATCTTCTGTAGCTGGTGTTTGGCACATAATATTTCTCCTTTGTCTCCCAGTATCTGTGACGTCCTTCAATTTTTACAGGACGTATTTGACAAGGGTTTGAGTCTCAGCTCCCTAAAAGTGCATACTTCAGCGATCTGTGCTCAGTTAGATCGGAAATTGGCATTTGATCCAAATATTGCTAGATTTTTTCAAGCCATTCTCAAGCTTCGCCCTCCAGTACGGTCTTGCTCCCCTCCTTGGGAATTAACTCTGGTTTTACAGACCTTATCTGATTCTCCGTTTGAGCCCTTGGAGAGTGTTTCTATACTTACTCTTACGTTGAAAACCGTTCTGTTGGTTGCCTTGACATCAGGTAGAAGAATCTCCGAACTAAGCGCTCTCTCCTGTGAGTCTCCCTTTTTGATTCTACAGGAAGACCGAGTGATCCTTCGAACGATTCCAGCTTTCAGACCCAAGGTGGTTTCTGCTTTCCATATGAATCAGGACATCATTTTGCCAGCCTTTTTCCCTCATCCCTAATCGGAAGAAGAAGAGAAATGGCATAGTTTGGATCTGGTGCGCTGTTTATCTACATACCTGAACCGGACTTCAGACATAAGGAAGACATCTAGACTGTTCATTATTCCTTCAGGTTACAAGAAGGGTCAAGCCGCTTCTTCGTCTCATATTGGCCGATGGATCATCTCAGCCATTAGTCAGGCCTACACAGCCTCCGGAGTTACTGTCCCTCATGGCCTTAGAGCTCATTCTACCAGATCCTTGGCCGCTTCTTGGGCAGCTGCAGCCAACATTTCTGCGGATCGCATATGTTCGGCAGCAACATGGTCCTCCTTCAACACGTTTATCAATCACTATCAGTTGGATATAGTGCGTTCATCTACCACAGAATTTGCTGCCTTATAGTTTATGGATCAATAAACCGTATTTGCATGGATTTATGCGTTGTGGTTATTATTCTCCCTCCCTTACTCCTTTCAGCTTGGGTATAACCCATACGTAGTGCTGCCATGGATATATCCGGGGAAAACAGAACATTTATGCCATACTTACCGATATTTTCTTTTCCCGGATATATGCCATGGCAGCACTGCGATCCCACCCTCTTCTAAATTCTTGTGTTGTTTTGTGGCTTTAAACTAAGACTGAGGGAGTATAGGGGGGAGTCTCTTTTATTTAGGAGGTGTTCCTGTCGAATTTAGAAGGGGAGGAGCTATACCCATACGTAGTGCTGCCATGGCATATATCCGGGAAAAGAAAATATCGGTGAGTATGGCATAAATTTTCTGTTATATACACATAGAATGATTTGGCACTTTATATAGTTTTAGAAACATAGAAACATAGAATGTGACGGCAGATAAGAACCATTCGGCCCATCTAGTCTGCCCAGTTTTCTAAATACTTTCATTAGTCCCTGGCCTTATCTTATAGTTAGGATAGCCTTATGCCTTAAACTCCTTTACTGTGTTAACCTCTACACTTCAGCTGGAAGGCTATTCCATGCATCCACTACCCTCTCAGTAAAGTAATACTTCCTGATATTATTTCTAAACCTTTGTCCCTCTAATTTAAGACTAGGTTTTATTGAAAATTAATCAAAGACATACAAACAATCATAGACATACACACATAATCACAGACATCCACAAACACAATCACAGACCCACAAATGCACACATAGAATTAAAGACCTATGCACACAATCACAGATATACACAAACAACCACAGACACACACATATACAATCACAGACCTATATACCGGCTCACTGCAGGGCACGCAAGGGAGCTGTGCAAAAAGAGTACAGTAAGTAGTGGGCTCCCTGCCTCCCTTGCTGCCCGTACAGCAACTGGGCCGCATTACAAGAGGTTCAGCATGCAGCCTGTGTTCCGCGGGTTGTACACGCTTGATATAAGCTTTTTGAGGTAACTTTTTAACCATTTCTAGCTTTATGCAAAGCAACAATTTTTGATTGCAGGTCTTCAGAAAGCTCTTTTTTGCAACGCATGGTTCACATTGTTGTAGAATTATTAACCCCTTATAACTTATATCCAGTATTAGGCCCCTTATAAACTATATAATCCTTACTGGGCCCCTTTTAATACTATATTCTCATATTCAGCTCTCATGCCTCGTAGTTTAAACTTTACAAGATTCCTTTGTTCATAGAAACAGCATGTCAGCAGAAAATGCTAGAATCTTCTGATTCAAAGAACACACTGTAGCAGATAGTATTGATAGAGTGTATAATTGCCAAAGAGGCCTTGAGAATACTGAGGATACTAACCTTGAAAGACTAAAGGTACCAGCTACTCTTTATGGATAGCTGCCAAAATGCCCCCTCCCATCGAAAGAACTCCTCGTGCTAGCAAGATGGCGCTGAAATCTGGAGGAGAACTTTATGACGTCAGTTATGATGTAAGACGTAACACCCAACAGGGAGGGCATTTAACTAACCACTTCTTCTCTTAGCCAATTGACAATGTTTCCTCACTTTTTATCTTGATTTTACAATGATGTAATTTTATCTTTAAAAAGGACTTGCAAGCCTGCTTTGTTCAGATGCTAATAAATTTCCTGAAGTGCTTTTAACCTGAACTCCGTGTGTCAGTGTGAATTTACTTCTGCGTATACGCAATTTAAACATCTCTAATTTGGACAGGAACAGATAGTCATTCAAACTTCTTTGTTTGCTTAAAAGATTCCCTTATCAGCTGGCGCCCAACGTGGGGCCTGGGTTATGCCCTGCTAGAGCAGCCGTCCGAGAAAGACGTGGAGCGGATGAATCCTGGGAGACGGAAGGAGATTGATCACCTCTGATTACACGGTTGAGTCTGCAGCACCCCGGTATGTTCCAGCCCCTGGGATTGACCTGCCCCAGTCTGTGATCGGCTCCCTAGAGGTCATCAAAGTCAGGTAATATCTTGCCCAGAGACCCCACACCTTACTTGTTGATATTTACTTTTACCTGCACATACTGACTATCTGTTACCTGGGAGTGCTTACTGATTTGTCCTTATCTTAGTGCCCGGGTAGTTTTATTTGTTTATTTGCCTGTTTACCCCTTTTAGGTACCACGTGGCTGTGGTAGTAAGGAAAAAGGGGGGTGGATCTGTGGAAGTTTTCCTGGGGATCTTCTGTCTGCCTGTTTTCCTCTTTTAGGTGCCGAGTAGCTACGGCAGTAAGGAAAAAGAGGGGGGGAACCTGTGGAGGGGTGTAGACTCACTGCCTCCTGGGGGTTTCCCATAAGTGTCACTTTGACTGCTAGCCTCATTGGACATCACTTTACTCTGCTTGTTGTGTGCAGAGAGGTGGAACACTGCAGCCTCGAGCGCTGACGCTGAGTGTTCCAGTTTAACTTTTGTGGCAGGTGGATTCAGGCTGGTATTGCTGTCTCCATTACCACGTGGTAGTGATACTTGCGGGAGGGTCTGCAGGTGTACTACGGGATTGAGGAAAGGGATTTTTGTTAACCCTGTTTGAACTGTTGAACTTATTTGAACTGTGATGCATGCACTGTATTTTACTTGAAATGTCTTAAATTGTCTGTCACACAGATTCCTGTGTTTACTTTTGTCTTACTCTCTGTACTATTTACACTTTCCCCTCCTGTCTCTCTGTCTCTCTCTCTCTCTCTGTCTGCCTCTGTCTCTCTCTATATCTGGGACGCCTCATATAGAGGATAAAGGACAGAAATTAGGAAAGCCCAGTAAGGGGTGGCTTGCGTGTGATTTGGTAGAGGATAGAGAAGGGGAAGAGATGGTTAAGTTATTAGGTTGATAAGATTGCTAAAGTATGTGGAATTGCCGTACCTGTGTGCGGAAGATTGCATCCAGAAAGCTAGGTGTAAGTTATTGACAGAAAAGAAAGGGAAGCTTTTAGATCATGATTTAGTCCGTACAACAGAAGCCTGGTTATATTATAATTGTCCTTCTGTCTTGTTACTATAACGTAACTGTCCTTCCAGCACTGACATGGTTAAAGAGATTCGTGCTTACAGTCTCTCTCTCTCTCTCCCCCGCCCCTCCCTCCTTGCCTTCTGTGAGACGCGAGGGGGGAGAGGGGGGGGGGAGGCATGATTTGTTTCTTAAGACAGTGAGGATCGTGTGGGAGACTAGCTCACAAGAATACATTCCACCTTTCTGCGGCTGTATTTCCTTTCGCGGTGCAAAGTATTTTCTCCAAGACTGGTGTATAAGATAGGAAGTCGGGGATGTAGCTCAGTGTTGATTACGAAGGTTAGGAAAGTGAATCTGATGCAGGAATAGAGAATTATTTGGACGAGTTAAAAATGTAAAGGCAAGTGTGATTTGTTGCAATACTATGCAATGTGGATAGAGGGAATATGCAAAGTTGTTAAGTTAGATTGTGAAGAGGAAAAGTGATTAATGGCTGTAGGTAAATTGTTTGAATTCCGTGAGTCTATTTTTTTCATCAAGCTATCTTAAAGTACATGTTTCTAGAGAGTCTGTCCATAGTTTAGTATTTCATTTTGCCGGACAGAATGTTGCTTCTCTGATTTTAAAGTTGAAACACCCTAAAAGAAAGTACGTCAGACTAGCACAAAAGGAGGTTGGCACAGCCAGTCCCGTGACCTCCACCTAATTACCATAATCTACAGTCACGTACGCTCCCAAACTGACGTCACTTCTGCCCTATTCATCCATCTCCCCTGTGCCTCCCGTAGTCACGCAGCCAGCCCCTTTTACACCTGCCCACACTATGCCCACATCCAACATGGCCGCCATTTCCTCACTGAACCCAAACCAGTAAGCTTACAGATTTAGCAGCAGGCCATAACGACATTATTCAGGAGAAAGGTGGAACTGTAGAAAGATTTCATGCTAGACTTTTTCAAGTGTTCACTGACCTAGGGTTTGAGCTCAGTAATAAAATACACGCTCAGATGCTTTCCGGTGCCTTTGTCCAAGGCATCAAGGACTCTATACGTAAGGGTATTATTGCTGCCCGCCCAGAGTATAGAGTGGTTCCCCTTGATAAGCTGCTCCTAGTTGCCAGAGGCTTAGAAGCCGCACAGGTTCCAAGGAGACCCCATCCCACTCCCCTTATGGTTTCACGTCCACCCATCCCCAAAGGTACTAAGCCGCAGATGGGATCTGCTTCAACTGTGGAGAAAAAGGCCATTTTAGGAGTGACTGGCCTGCACCCCTTAAGCCCCAAAGATCAAACAGGCCTAAATCTGTCATAAAGGCCCCAGCACCTCCTTCACCTGATTCAGCCCAGGAAGACTAGGATATTGGCAAGCCTGTATCATTAACCCCTGTTATGGCAGTATCTGCAGGGGAACAAGGGGGGCCATTAGCCACTGTTACTTTACCCATTGAAGGCCACCCCACCACATTCCTTGCTGATACAGGTGCAGCCCGAAGTGTTCTGCGAGAACAAGACCTGCCTGATTCTTCCTTTTTGTCCAATATTGATGTCTCCTGTGTGGGCGTGGATGATCTTCCAAGACAAAGCCCATTAACTACTCCTTTGCGGGTTGGCAGCTGCCCTAGTCTGCTTGCCCGTTTTGTGGTGTCATCCACATGTCCCATTAACCTGTTAGGTGCTGATGTACTTTCCCGCCTACAGGCATCAATCACTTTGACACCTGATGGCCAAGTGGAATTATCTTCAGCCCTCTCTGACTCAGATACCTCAGCCTTGTGTTCCTTACCCCTGATGCTTCATCTAGAGACTCCACAGGGCTATGCAGAAGGCATGAGAAACAATTTCCCCGAATCTCTAATGAACAGTGTCCCCAAGACTTTGTGGTCCTCAGGCCCAGAGGACATAGGCCATCTTAAATTCCCACCAGTGATGGTCAAGCTTATCCCAGGGGCAAAGCTCCATAGAAAGTCCCAATACCCATTGAAACCTGCCCAGGCAGCAGCCATTTCCAAACAAGTCCGGGCATTACTTGAAAAAGGGGCTCTTGTTAAATGTGAATCTCCATGTAATACTCCTTTATTTCCTGTGAAAAAGAAGACACCCAAGGGTGAACCGGAGAAATACCGAATGGTCCAGGACCTCAGAGCAGTAAATGAGGCAACAGTCCTGGACACCCCAATTGTGCCAAATCCGCACACACTCCTTTCTGGCGTTCCACCTTCTGCCAAATACTTCACGGTGATTGACCTAGCCAATGCATTCTTCAGTGTTCCGCTGGAACAAAGCTGTCAATACCTGTTTGCCTTCACACATGAAAAACAGCAGTATACATGGACTGTTATGCCCCAAGGGGCACAGAATTCCCCAAGCCAGTTTGCAAAAGCAATGAGTATCATCCTTGACCCCTGGCAGTCTGACCATCCAGAGGTTGTCCTACTCCAATATGTAGCTGACTTGCTCCTTTGTGGAGATGATGTTCCCACAATAGAAAAATGCTCTCTGGATCTCCTCTGTTCTCTTGCAGATCAAGGATGCAAGGCGTCTCTCATCAAACTTCAATTCTGCCAGCCTACTGTGATCTTCCTAGGCCACTGCCTGTCACATGGCACCAGACACCTCACACGTGACCGTGTCAGGGCAGTGTTGGCCATTCCACCTCCAAAGAGCACAAAATCCCTACATGCTTTTCTAGGCCTCATCTCATACTGCAGAGCCTGGATCCCTGAGGCCTCTCTGCTCATGCAACCCTTGTATGACGCTCTCAAATCAGACCCCTTCTGCCTGTCACCAGAGGCACTTGACAACTTCTACACTCTTCAGCGAACAATTGCATCTGCCCCTGCTCTTGGCCTACCAAATTATGACAAGCCTTTCAAATTGTTTGTGTCTGAAAGACAAGGCCATGCTACAGGCGTCCTCACTCAACCACATGGTCCTGGCGGACGTCAGAGGCCTATTGGGTTCTTCTCCTGTCAACTGGATATCGTAGCCAGAGGCTCCCCTTCCTGCCTTCGTGCTGTCTTCGCAGCTCAAGAACTTATTGACTGTACTGGGGACCTAGTTCTTGGTTACCCTCTTACTGTTTTGGCACCTCATGACATTTCTGCGATAATCAACCAAGTCCAAATCAAACATGTCACAGCTGCCAGACACCTTCGACTCCAGTGTCGTCTTCTACTGCCTGACAACGTCACCCTCCAAAGATGCCAGGTTTTCAACCCGTCCACTCTTCTGCCACTCCCTGAGGGGGGTACCTATTATGGATTCATCATTCATCATGGACGAAGGATATGTCCTACTTCTTACACACACCCTGGCAAAACTGCTACCCAACTTGCCTCCCTGTGACGGGCCTGAATATGCTTTTTGCACCATGTGGTACAAGCCAACCATCAACCCTGAACCTCGCTATGAGGATGAACTTTTCCAGTTGGTTGAGATAACACTCACCTTACAGGACTTCTACTATGATACTGAAGGTAACAGCATGGCTTTAGTCCAACTGCCACATGAACTTGAACATCTGTACCATCATTGGGACACAGCCATTCCACATGTCCCTGTAACCAAGTCAAAGACTAAGTCATGGGGTGATCTTGGGCCCATGGCAAAATTATGGGCCACCATGAATGATTCACAACTTCAAGAAATAGGCGTTGCCAAGTATCCATCAACTGAACGTGAACATATAAGAGCATGGCCACGTTACTTTCTGGAAGAAGAATTTGAAGACCTGGTCATACAGCATGACTATGACCCAGAAACCCCCCATGACTGCTTTGAACAGATGAAAGTGGAAACCACACATCTACCAACTGTGCATGAGGATCCACTAACAGACCCTGACATCACCCTGTTTGTGGACGGCTCCAGATATGCTGATGAAGAAGGAAAATATCATACAGGATATGCCGTCACCACAACAGATGAAATTATTGAGTCGTCATCACCACCATCAACAAAGTCTGCACAAGAAGCTGAATTACAAGCTGTAACTTCAGCATGCAAGATTTCTGAAGGAAAGCGCGCCAATATCTACACAGACTCAAGATATGCACTGGGCGTGGCTCATGACTTCGGAGTGATTTGGAAAACAAGAGGATTTCTTACTACTGCCGGTACACCAGTCAAGCACAGTTTTGCAATCAAGGAGCTGATGGATGCCCTCCTACACAGAAGAAGTGGCTGTTTTGAAGATAAAAGCACATGGGAAGCAAAGGGCAACCATCTAGCTGATCAAGCTGCAAAGCAAGCTGCAAGAGGACCACAGGAAGTGGAAAGAAGAGTGTCCGGAAATGAAGAAATTCCAAGAAAAGAAGAAATTCCAAGAAAAGAAGAAATTCCAAGAAAAGAAGAAACTCCAAGAAAAGAAGAAATTCCAAGAAAAGAAGAAACTCCAATATTCACTCTGCAAACCCTTCCAACCGACCTAAAGATCTTACGAGAACAACAGGCTGCAGTAGCCCCTGAGGAAATACAGAAATGGAAGAAGAAAGGAGCAGTCCTAAAAGATGGAGTATATTACAACAACCTCAGATTCTGTCTCCCTAAGAGTTTGTACCCAGCAGTTGTTCAATGGGCACATGGCCCTGCACACTTATCAAAAGATCTGATGAATGCTCTTGTACAAAAGTACTACGAAGCTCCTGGAATTACCACGCTAACCAATAACTACTGTAAAGCTTGTGTCATCTGTGCCAAATGTAATCCTGGGAAAACAGCTAAAGTCCCCTCGAAGCACCTGGCTAAGCCCATGTATCCATTCCAAAGAATCCAGATAGATCATATCCAGATGCCAAAGAGCGGCAATTACGAATATGCACTAGTGATAGTGGACATGTTCTCAGGCTGGCCAGAAGCCTACCCAGTGATTAACATTACCGCCAAAACAACAGCACGACGTCTACTTACAGAAATTGTGTGTAGATTCGGATTGCCAGAAGTCATTGAAAGTGACCAAGGTCCGGCCTTCACAGCATCAGTTACCAAAGAAATTTGGAATGCTCTAGGAGTAACTCTTGCTTTTCACACCCCTTACCACCCACAGAGTAGTGGTAAGGTGGAGCGTATGAATGGTACCTTGAAAACTAGAATGCTAAAAATGTCACAAGAGACAAAAATGCCCTGGCCAGAAAGCTTGTCAATAGCCCTGTTCAGTGTCAGACATACACCCAGGGGAAAGCCCTCATTGTCCCCGTATGAGATTCTATTTGGTACTGCACCCAGGCTAGGTTGCTATTTTCCCCAACAACTACAGCTTCAGACTGATGTTTTGGTAGATTATGTGACTGAACTTGCAGGTGCCTTAAACAAAATCCATGCCCAAGTTTTCTCTTCAATTCCAGATCCTGATTCTGACACAGGCAACCACGGTCTGCTACCCGGTGATTGGGTCCTAGTCAAGAAATTTGTGCGAAAACACACTCTGGAACCAAGATTTGAGGGACCATTCCAAGTTCTCCTGATCACCGCTACCTCTGTCAAGCTGGCTGGTAGGCCACATTGGATTCACGCCTCTCACTGCAAAAAGACACCTGCTCCAGAAGAAGCTGATTCCGCACAACCATGTACTTCTGGTACCTAATCCCATTGATTGGCCTTCAGGTGGCCATAACTAAAGATGCTAGTGGGTACACCTTCTGGTATAATTCATCATGTACCCGTGTGGCCACCTTTACCTTTGATTACTGTGATATTGTAGATTGCCCATTCCCTAAATCACAGATTCAAGCCATTTATAAAGACATACCGCAAGCAAAAGACCCCTACATTTGTGTAGTTGATAACCAATGGGGGCATAATTGTGATCATTGGGGGGCGGCGGGATGGAATACCGGGCCTGCCTGGGGTTACAAACCAAAAAAGTGCTTTATCAAAAGTAGATGATCATGGTAGATCCCTCCTCCAAAGAATGACTTTAAGAAAGCCTGGAGGAAGTACACCTATGAAATTAGTATTAAATATTGAACATCCTGGCCCAGAGGATGCTGGCCAATATGTAATGGGAATGTACTGGAGAAGGGGTTCCTACAATAAACTAGGACATTTCTACCTCACTGATATGTGTCACTCTCCAGAGTGGCAAGGGGCTGTACATATGGTCCCAAATCCGCTGAAACCACACATCCAGTCCTTTAGAGACATGATGGCCATTGCTAACCCTACCTTTGAAGATACCATGGCCGCTGAAACTGGATTTAATGACATTAATTTGTGGTTAGAGTGGATGAGATATAATGCCAATAAGCATAATCGAACCGCATGTTATGTATGTGGTGGTGCCCGACCCCACCTTGGCACCGTTCCCCTAATCCTCCCTTTAGAAATAGAAGAGTGTTTCTTGAGTCTTTTCGCCTACCGCTATGATTTTAACAGGTCCCTCTGCGAAGCATGGACAGCAGAGTACCCTATCCTAGTAGGAGGTGTTAAACCCCCAGATGGAATTACAATCTATAAAGGTAATTACACTTGCTACACCATGTATGATGGGATCGGTAAATTTATGGGTAACTTTTCCAAAGGTTATTGTGCTACCTACAGAACTGTTCCTGTGCACCTGTTACAACACCATACTAGGTCACTAGGAGATATTTACTGGTTGTGTGGGGATTTACAATTAAGGTCTAGACTGGAGTCTAGAGTGGTGGGGAGAGTGTACCTTAGTCAAAGTCATCATGCCCATCCACATTATTTCTGATAATCATCCTGACACTCATAGTCCGGCACACACATCAGCCAGAGCCAAACGGGAAACCCCAGTAAAAGGCAGTTTTGACCCACATGTTTACATAGATGCCATTGGGGTACCTAGGGGGGTACCTAATGAATTTAAAGCTAGAGATGAAGTTGCAGTGGGGTTTGAATCACTATTCACTATAGTCACTGCCAATAAGAACCTTAACTGGATAAATTATATCTATTACAACCAACAGCGCTTTGTTAATTATACCAGGGATGCCCTCCAGGGTTTAGCCGAACAATTACAAGCCACATCCCAAATGACCTTCCAGAACAGACTGGCCTTAGACATGATTTTGGCTGAGAAGGGGGGTGTATGTAAAATACTACCCGACACCATGACTTGTTGCACTTACATTCCAGAAAACACAGGCCCTAATGGTAAGGTCACTTTGGCCATAGAAAAATTAAATAAACTCTCAGAAGAGTTAAAAAAGAATTCTGGGGTGACAGATCCCTGGGAAAAATGGTTTGGTTGGATGACTGGTTGGCAAAAAGCTTTAGTTCATATTGGTATGGCTCTACTAATTTTTCTTTTTGTTCTCGCTCTTCTCGTTTGTTGTGTCCTCCCATGCCTCAGAAAATTCCTACAGAAGACTGTAGACCAAACGACACCAACCTTTACTCATCTGGAAATTGGTGATCAAGATCTCACATCGCCCTGCATTCCGCTACAAACTCTTCCCTATGACGATGAAGTGCAGAAATTCTAGGGAGGGACCAGCTTAGGGACAGCATCTGTCAGTGAATGGTAAAGACCCCGTGTGGAGAAGTGGTGGACAAGCCACCATGGGCCACCCATGGGAGTGAAGTGTTCGAGAGCCATGCTGACGATGAGTTAGCCTACTAGGGTCAGATTAGGGACAGAATTGCACTTTGCACTAACACCAAAGTAGCGGACATGGGGTTTTTATGTGTCTTTGGGCTAACAAATTTTCTGATACTAACAAATAAAGTTTATCCTTTTTAGCAATTAACACTCTATAGGGGGGACTGTTGTAGAATTATTAACCCCTTATAACTTATATCCAGTATTAGGCCCCTTATAAACTATATAATCCTTACTGGGCCCCTTTTAATACTATATTCTCATATTCAGCTCTCATGCCTCGTAGTTTAAACTTTACAAGATTCCTTTGTTCATAGAAACAGCATGTCAGCAGAAAATGCTAGAATCTTCTGATTCAAAGAACACACTGTAGCAGATAGTATTGATAGAGTGTATAATTGCCAAAGAGGCCTTGAGAATACTGAGGATACTAACCTTGAAAGACTAAAGGTACCAGCTACTCTTTATGGATAGCTGCCAAAATGCCCCCTCCCATCGAAAGAACTCCTCGTGCTAGCAAGATGGCGCTGAAATCTGGAGGAGAACTTTATGACGTCAGTTATGATGTAAGACGTAAAACCCAACAGGGAGGGCATTTAACTAACCACTTCTTCTCTTAGCCAATTGACAATGTTTCCTCACTTTTTATCTTGATTTTACAATGATGTAATTTTATCTTTAAAAAGGACTTGCAAGCCTGCTTTGTTCAGATGCTAATAAATTTCCTGAAGTGCTTTTAACCTGAACTCCGTGTGTCAGTGTGAATTTACTTCTGCGTATACGCAATTTAAACATCTCTAATTTGGACAGGAACAGATAGTCATTCAAACTTCTTTGTTTGCTTAAAAGATTCCCTTATCAACATCAACAGATACTTTTTGTGTATAGCAAACTCAAAATGTTTGAGTGCTTTTTCTAAGTCAAAGTAGCTTTAACCCACACCTCCAATCTTGTTTCATTAATTGGACATTAGGTTTGCCAGTTTCCAACACTAATTAGGTTTTGTTGAAGTCATTAGTCTAGGTTTTACATACTTTTTTCCAACTTATACTGTGAAAATTTGAATGATTTATGCAACATGTACAAGAAAAAATTTATACATAAATGGAGTCATTTCTAAAGGGTTCACATACTTTTTATTGCCACTGTAAATTCCCTTCAGCACAGGAATGACAAAAAAAATCAGAAATGCTCAGCAAAGACGTGGTTTATCATGTGTTATATCATTGGCTTTATATCATTAAACTACTAACATTTGTTTTTTTCTAAATGACCTATTCACTTATATGAAAAGAGCGTACCTTAACATATCTGGTGAATAAAGACATTTCTATGGTAAGTAGTTTCTTCTACAACAGATATTGGTACTCCAGTCACAGTCTCTCACCACGTCTTTTTTGCCGTTTAATGTATTAGAATATGTGTTTAAAGGAAAAGCAGGCATTTGAATTGAGGAGGGCATTTTTGTCTTTACTGTTTTTACTGCTATGGAGCCAAGGTAAAATGTCTGCTGGATCATTACATCTGATCTACCAACCTCTGAGATGCTCTCTTCTATAAAATATGAGGGAAGGATAAGCTGTTTTTAAGAGACGGGTATAAGCTGTTTTGAATGGCTCAATTGTCTACCCACTGTGCAGCCCCCAGAAGAATAGATTGGTCCATCTATAGATTGATGGGCATTTGATTTTTTTCACAGCAAATGAAAGGGATTATTTGTGCACAAGTCTAATGATTATTACCCATTGCAAGTCACTCTTGATTGCTGATGGGTAAAGACAAAACCATGGTATTAACTGGATGAGCACATCAGCTAACATGTCCACTCATGAAAGTGGTTCAAATGTAGACAGAATTGATATTGCTAATGGGAAAGTATACATTACCATTTTACCAGTATGTCAGAAATGCACAAAACGCCCAGGTTTAATTCAGTAGTACCATACATAAGCATTCACCATTCAGTAGTTAAACTATTTTACATAATATTCGAGAGCACGTAAATAAAAAGGTGTGATTTAAAAATAAAAAAAAAGCACAAACTGCGGGCAAAATTTTGTTTGTGATGATTCTCATTTACTAACCATATCTTAAAGATTTCTTCATATTCCATCAATATGATGATTTAAAAAAATAATACTCTTGCATATATTTTGTTTAACAGATTAACATATACTACGATAGTTGCGATAGAAAGGAGCAGCAAAAGGTAATAATGTCGTGTGTCAATTATGATAGAGAGAGAAAAAAACAAAAGAGAGATTACAAAAGGCACAATGTGTCCCTGTGTCGATGGTTCAGTGACTCCAACAATATGGCGCTTGAGGAAACGGAAGTACAGTTCGTAACGTTTCTCTTGTGTTTATTACTCGGAAGTTGCATTACAGTGTTTTAGTTCAATCAATTGCTAATGAATAGTTTCTAGAATGGCGGAGATACCTTCTGTGCATGGGACACAGAGCGAGGAGGAAAAGGAAACACCGGAGCCTTCTGCAGAGCAGCGAGAGAAGAGGCAGAGGGATGAGGGGGAGGATGAGGTGAGTTTTGATGATAGGTAGGGAAAATGATATCTGTCGTTCGTGGTGTGCAATGGCAATCTGGTTCGAAAGCTGTTGTGGTTGTAGTGGGGATAATGTAGAAAACGAGTGGAACGTTGTGGTCTGCTGAGCAGTTATGCGGGTTCTAAGGCAATTCTATTTGATGTTCTAGTCGAACAGACCAAGAGGGATTTGTACTGATGGAATGCATACTTTTTTTTCAACTTATAGGGGCAATATCTAACCATAACAAATACAGTTTAATGTAATTGTTCTGGTCAGTATAGTCAGTCCCTGTAGGCTTTTCAATGTAACCACTGCCTTTTCATTTACTGTCTAGTAACACCTTTAGTGGCAATCACTCAGATGGAGGTACTTCCTGAGTCTGTGCAGCACTGACGTTCAGTGTATCTACGCTCTGCATGAAATCGCTGAACATTCTCCATAGAGATACAGGAATTCAATGCATTTCTGTGAGAAGATGCTGATTGGCACAGCGTAGCATTTTGCCGTGCATTTGTATTAGCTGTGGGAAAGCATAGGTTTGGCTGAGAATTAGCTCCCAGGCCACTTAATATCTTTGAAGTGGTCTGGGTGCACTGTCCTTGTTCCCTTAACCCAGGGCTCGACAAATCCCAGGCTCCAGGGATTTGTGAGCCTGTTGAGCCCCTGAGGTGACCAGGGCTGAGGCAGACGTCCAGCTCACTGAGGGCTGGAGGCAGGGAGGAGTTGCCCAATAGTGTCCCTTTATGTGTATCACAGTCGTACAACACAGTCATGCAGACACACATACACACTCTCATACCGACACACAGACACTGAAGTTAAGTAGGGATCTCTCAATGGACATCATGAGGTAGACCAATCACTTAAGTCCTGAAAGGGCATAATCCTTGGTGTCTTTGGTGTGAGGGAGCCATGAGGAGCAGCTTATATTAGTTCTAAGCACAGCTCCCTCACTGCCTGTTCTGTTGTGACGACGTGACGTCACACATCACTACAGAATGAGCTGTCAGGTGTGGTGTGTAGAACTCTAGGGGACAGGTAGGGCCAGGTGTGGATCGTAGATTTCCAACCCATGGAATCATGCTTCCTTTTTTTTTTTTTTTTCGCTACAAAATCAGTAATGCTTTACGTGCAGGGATTAAAACAACGTGACTTCTGCACTCAGACCATTTTATTGAGATGGAGTGCTCTAGATGTCTAAAGTGGTCCTGTAACTCTTGGCATGCCCAAACCACGCATAACTTTTTTGGGGGGGCCTGACCAAATTGGCAGAGGGCACCAATTTGTCTAAATCACACGCAACACTCACAAACTTTTTATTGTGAAAGGTTTGACTTCTACATCCTAAATTATATGCATTTGTTGTGATTTTTAACCTATGTTTTACCCAAGATATATAACTAGCAATGTGCTGTGCAAATCAAGCTGAAAAGAAATGCCAGTAGTAAAGTAATTTTTAATTAATTTATTTTTCTGTGCATTTGAATACAAGTAAGCTTGCAATGCCACAACATTAGTAAGCAGTCAGAGTAATAAGCAAAGTAAGACATTGGTATGACATTCGTTATAACAGCACATTTTTCATTTTTAGAAAAAGTAGAGTCAGGCTTGATCTAGGCAATGCATACATGTCTGATATGGTGAGTACACCTAGGCTTGTAACACAGAAAATACCATTGAGGCATGAACATTATAGTACACTGCTCAAAAAAATAAAGGGAACACAAAAATAACACATCTTGGATCTGAATGAATTAAATATTCTTCTGAAATACTTTGTTCTTTACATAGTTGAATGTGCTGACAACAAAATCACACAAGAATTAAAAAATGGAAATCAAAATTTTCAACCCGTGGCTGTCTGGATTTGGAGTCAAACTCAAAATTAAAGTGGAAAAACACACTACAGGCTGATCCAACTTTGATGTAATGTCCTTAAAACAAGTCAAAATGAGGCTCAGTAGTGTGTGTGACCTCTCTACAACGCCTGTACATGCTCCTGATGAGGTGGCGGATGGTCTCCCTAGGGATCTCCTCCCAGACCTGGACTAAAGCATCTGCCAACTCCTGGACAGTCTGTGGTGTGACAATGGTGGATGGAGTGAGACATGATGTCCCAGATGTGCTCAATTGGATTCAGGTCTGGGGAACGGGCGGGCCAGTTAATAACATCAATGCCTTCGTCTTGCAGGAACTGCTGACACACTCCAGCCACATGAGGTCTTTCATTAGGAGGAACCCAGGGCCGACTGCACCAGTATATGGTCTCACAAGGGGTCTAAGGATCTCATCTCGGTACCGAATGGCAGTCAGGCTACCTCAGGCAAGCACATGGAGGGCTGTGCGGCCCCCCAAAGAAATGCCACCCCACACCATACTGACCCACTGCCAAACTGCTGGAGGATGTTGCAGGCAGCAGAACGTTCTCCACGGTGTCTTCAGACTCCGTCACGTCTGTCATGTGCTCAGTGTGAACCTGCTTTCATCTGTGAAGAGCACAGTGGCGAATTTGCCAATCTTGGTGTTCTCTGGCAAATGCCAAACGTCCTGCACGGTGTTGGGCTGTGGATGTCGGGCCCTCATACCACCCTCATGGAGTCTGTTACTGACCGTTTGAGCAGACACATGCACATTTGTGGCCTGCTGGAGGTAATTTTGCAGGGCTCTGGCAGTGCTCCTCCTGTTCCTCCTTGCACAAAGGCGGAGGTAGCAGTCCTGCTGCTTGGTTGTTGCCCTTCTACGGCCTCTTCCATGTCTACTGATGTACTGGCCTGTCTCCTGGTAGCGCCTCCATGCTCTGGACACTACACTGACAGACACAGCAAACCTTCTTGCCACAGCTCGCATTGATGTGCCATCCTGGATGAGCTGCACTACCTGAGCCACTTGTGTGGGTTGTAGATTCCGCTCATGCTACCACTAGAGTGAAAGCACCGCCAGCATTCAAAAGTGACCAAAACATCAGCCAGGAAGCATTGGAACTGAGAAGTGGTCTGTGGTCACCACCTGCAGAACCACTCCTTTATTGGGGGTGTCTTGCTCATTGACTATAATTTCCACCTGTTGTCTATCCCATTTGCACAACAGCATGCGAAATTGATTGTCACTCAGTGTTGCTTCCTAAGTGGACAGTTTGATTTCACAGAAGTGTGATTCACTTGGAGTTACATTGTGTTGTTTAAGTGTTTTTATTTTTTTTTGAGCAGTGTATGTATCATAATACAAGAGATCAGTCAGTAGGGAGTTAAAAGAGCAGCTGATTAAAAAAACTGACCTGGTGCTGTACAGTAAAGCAGTGCTCCCCAACTTTTTTATCGCCGCAGACCGGTAAACGTTTGATAATTTTTCCGTGGCCCGCTTGTTTTGATTCAATAAGACAAAAAAAAATTGTCACATATATTAAAAACACACACAGACACATACATAGTCAGAAAATCACAAACACAGTCACATAAAGACATAGACTCAAAATTGTTGGTTCAGGGTCCCACACATACGCAGACTGAATGTATATTGCATGTTCATGTGAGAGTTAATAAAAATGGGGTACAGATGAGGGTATGTGACAGACAGGATAGGTAGGTAGTGTTACACCAGCAGACTAATGCTGATGTAACACCACCTATACTCAGCAGCTTCTTTCCCAGTCACAGACTGGGGGAGTTTCTGTGGCTGGGAACTCAAGGCTGTATTTCAGTCTCCTACCTACCTTGTCCCAAGCTGCCTCTGCTTCCATGCAGTGCCCCTTCTCTCTGGTGCCCGATCACAAGTCTCCTCTGTCCCTGGTCTCCAGTGCCGGCCTCTGGTGGTGAATAGCAGGGAGTGCTGATCATAACTTCTCCCTCGAGGTTCTGGCGCTGTGTGGAGTCAGAGCGCAGGCTGGGAATCTCTGAGGCTGCCTCTGACTCACTAAGTGCAGCTCCTGCTAGGTGCACCACTGGACCATCAGGGATTCAGCTTGCGAGCCGTGTCGGCTGCCAGGGCGCCCCTTGTGTTATGGCGCCCTGTGCGACCGCACAGCTCGCACCAGTGGCGGATCCAGAACCTGATCTCGGGAGGGGCACTTGTAGATTATTTAAATAAATAATCCAGGCACAATAACCACTACAGCTAAGTGTAGTAGTTATGGCGCCAGTAGTGCCAGGAGCCCATCCCAGAGTAAGTAGTCAAACCGTTGACAACTTACCTGGGGTCTGCTGGGATATTGGGCATAAGAGCAGTGGTATGTGATAGGGGTGAAGTGTGTGTGAAAGGTGCAGTGTGTGTGTGTGTGTGAGTGGTGCGAGTGCGTGAGGGCGGCAGTGTATGTCAGGGTTGCAGTGTTTGTGCGTGAGGGCGGCAGTGTATGTCAGGGTTGCAGTGTGTGTGTGTTAGGGGGCAGTGTATGTGTGTGTGTGAGAGTTGCAGTGTGTGTGTTTGTGGGGCAGTGTGTGTATGGGGGGGCAGTGTTTGTGGGGCAGTGTGTGTATGGGGGGGCAGTGTTTGTGGGGCAGTGTGTGTAGTGTGTGTATGGGGGCAGTGTTTGTGGGGCAGTGTGTGTAGTGTGTGTATGGGGGCAGTGTTTGTGGGGCAGTGTGTGTAGTGTGTGTATGGGGGCAGTGTTTGTGGGGCAGTGTGTGTAGTGTGTGTGTGGGGCAGTGTGTGTATGGGGCAGTGTTTGTAGGGTAGTGTGTGCATGGAGCAGTGTGTGTAGTGTGTGCATGGGGCAGTGTTTGTGGGGCAGTGTGTGTAATGTGTGTATGGGGGCAGTGTTTGTGGGGCAGTGTGTGTATAGGGCAGTGTGTGTAGTGTGTGCATGGGGCAGTGTTTGTTGGGCAGTGTGTGCATGGGGCAGTGTTTGTGGGGCAGTGTGTGTAGTGTGTGCATGGGGCAGTGTGTGTAGTGTGTGTATTGGGCAGTGTTTGTGGGGCAATGTGTGTAGTGTGTGCATGGGGGCAGTGTGTGTAGTGTGTGCATGGAGCAGTGTGTGTAGTGTGTGCATGGGGGCAGTGTTTGTGGGGCAGTGTGTGTAGTGTGTGCATGGGGGCAGTGTTTGTGGGGTAGTGTGTGCATGGGGGCAGTGTTTGTGGGGTAGTGTGTGTAGTGTGTGCATGGGGGCAGTGTTTGCGGGGCAATGTGTGTAGTGTGTGCATGGGGGCAGTGTGTGTATGGGGGGTAAGGAGGGTAGGGAGGCTTTTTAATATATTCATGTCCCCCCTCCCTTCTTACCTTTACTGGGAGGAGGGGGGACATTTCTTAGTCCCTGGTGGTCCGGTGGGGATTCTCTGGTGATCCCAGTGGTGGTGAGATGAACTCTAGCCCGGTTACAGGGCTAGAGTTCACTCTCGCGAGATTTGGAGCATTGCTGTGGTTACCGCGGCAACGCTCCAAATCTCACGAGAGGAGGACCCGGAGGAGCTGCAGGTAAGAGCTCCTGTGTCCTCTCTCACTCCCTCCCCTGCCAGCAGTCAGCACAGTGCCTGCGGACCGGGGAGGGAGATCTCTGATCTCCCCTCCGGTCCACAGGCACATTGCAGGGCTGGCACTTGGGCAATGCCAGCCCTGCATTAGCCGGCAGGCTCGCACACCCCAAAGGCCAGCCCTGGGCGGCCCGGTACCGTTTGATCCACGGACCGGTACCGGTCCGCGGCCCGGGGGTTGGGGAACACTGCTGTAAAGGAACTAGCATCCAGCTTTTGCATAGCTGCAGAAGTGCTCTCAGCCAATGAACTAACTTCTGTGCAAAAAAACTATGCACAGAAAAACATTTATCAGTCTGAAACTCTCATTCTGAGCAGGCCAATTTAGTTTGTTTTTCATTCTGAAATATTGCACATAGAGGGCCGTCGCATCATGACTACTGTATAACACTTCAGTGTTACAGGCACATATTGAAGGGCTGAATAACCAAGGCTGTAACTCTTGCCGCGCATGCGCATTCAGCCGAAAGGGAGGATCGGAGGCGGAGAGGATACACTTTATGTACCACAGTCAACACAGGACCATTGTCAATTCTGTGATGCCAGAAAGATTACTGGTGATTGGCTGTGGTAATTTAATAATGTAATAAGCTTTGTATGGCAGAGTTGTGTTTTCTACTTTGGAAGACCTTGTGAGATGGCATGTTAATCCAGTTGCAGATTAAAGTCCTTTGTGTTTGGGTAATCATGCTTCTTAATCTTGTGAAGAAAATACACCATTTTTTATTTATTATTATTTTTTTAAGGTGAAGGAAGCTGAAAGTCCAGGCCCATTGGGGGTCTCTGAAAGAGAGGACACATCTGATCTCTCTCAGAATAAAAAAATAAAAGTAGAAATAAAGGAGCGTAGAGAAAAGAAACAGAAAGTTGATGAGGATGAAATCCAGAAGATGCAGTGAGTTTCTCAGAGGACCTTTAAAAGACAGGAGATGATCTTGTATATTGAGACATTTAAACAATTTTTGTAATTTTCTGTAGGATATTGGTGTCCTCCTTTTCAGAAGAACAGCTGAACCGCTATGAGATGTATCGTCGATCTGCATTCCCTAAAGCAGCAATAAAACGGGTATGAAATACTTTTAATGTGTTTTAAAGTTATCTGCATTTCATGATATCTCTTGGCTCTGACACTTTTTTACTTTGCCACCATTTAACATTTAGCATTATGTTATCATTCTGTATTGCAGCTGATTCAGTCTATTACAGGATGCTCGGTGTCCCAGAATGTTGTTATTGCAATGTCGGGAATTGCCAAGGTCTTTGTAGGTGAAGTTGTCGAGGAAGGTGAGTCTGTGGTTTGTAATGAGTTCCCCATTTTAGGTGAAGGATGTCTGCAGTTGTTTGTCAGATAACTGCCATGTTAAAAGAACATTCCAAGGCCCTAAAGCACTTCAGCAATACAATCAGCCTCACCCATGCCAACACTCATTACTCTCTCTGGACCTTGTCCCTCTTATGTCCTCTGGTATTCAACTTAATGGGGTCTCCAGCAAACTCAGAATAAACTCCATGTGTAATTTGTACAACAATTTGTGTGGATCCATGGATCCCATGGACAAGCGCTGCATTTTATTTTTTTCCCTGCAGAAGGCACAGCATATCTGCATAGTGTTAAAGGAACACAAACCTGTATTCCTGACCCTACAGTGTTAAAACCATTAACCCACCTCACCCCCTAAAAGGCAATCAAGCTCCCCTTTTTCCAGCACTGTGCTGATCCACTGGCCCTGTCCCCAATCCACCTCCTTGGCTGACATCATCAGAACTGATGACTTCAGCCAATCTATTGCTTTCACATAGGGAAACTGACGCTCGCAAACAATAAGCACTGCCCTGCTCAGTGTAGCTAACTGAATTCTCTTACAAGGAGAATACAGAAGCAGGGCTTACAGGTGTAGGCTCCCAGTGGGATCCAGTTAAATTGTTAAACTGTTCTTAAGCAGTATGGCAAATTATGCTGGGAGTGCATCAGGGGGATCCTGACACTATAACCATAACCGTGTGTAGAGTGATATATATATATATATATATATATACAGAAATATCCCCTGCACTCACGCTTAAAGACAGTCCAATGCCGGGCGCACCACCAGAGCTCCAAATAATGTAGTAGAATAGAAGGGAAGGCTGCTCTCCGGACTTTAAAACATAAAAACTTTTATTCAATAATGGTTAAAAAACGACCAACGTTTCGGTCCCCGCTCGGGACCTTCCTCAGGGTCAAAAAATAGAACAGCAGAACAATACAGTACAGTGCATCAGTGACCAATATATACATAAATAATCAGTTAGTTACTCACTCAGGTGTGTTTCCGTGCGTTCCCGCCATCACCCTGTGCGCTTCCGGGTATGCGCGCGCATACATGCGCGTCACGCCCCTTCCATTACGTGTCTACGTGTTGGTTTACCCGTCACCCTGGATACCATGTCAACAAAACGGCCCATTCGTGAAAACCGGGCCGTGATCAACAGGATGAGAGATTCCACAAATATAATTACAAAGAAAGTGCATCTAAGTGCTTCTAAATAAATCGATCTATTGTTTGTATAAGTGGATGTGCAAATAAATATATAATTCATAGTGTTTGGCACAGAAATATATCCTAATGGCAAAAATCATGTGCATTAACCCCTTAGGGGTATGGGGGTAGTCATATATACGTACATTATTGAATAAAAGTTTTTATGTTTTAAAGTCCGGAGAGCAGCCTTCCCTTCTATTCTACTATTACATAGTTAGATAGCTGAAAAGAGACTTGCGTCCATCAAGTTCAGCCTTCCTCACACCTGTTTTTTGCTGTTGATCCATATATATATAATACCAGAGTATTGCTATATGCAATGCTTTTTATTGGACTAACATAATATTTCAAAGACAAGCTTTTGAGAGTTTTCCTCTCTTCTTCAGGTCTGAAGCAATACTGATCAATCTGATAGAGTTTAACATTTAAAACAACTGATGTTAGAGAAGGGGTGGAGGGGGGATGAGTGGGGTGTCATAAATAGCAGAAGATGTGCCTGAAAGTGAAAGGTGCATGTTGGCTGAAAATAGCCAGAAAAAGTAAATAAACAGAGGAGAGTCAATAAGTTAGTTGAAAATAAAAATAAAACAAAAAAGAGCAGGACAGGGCATGCAAGTAAATAGTTACATATATGTATGTATATAAATTGATCCAATAAAGGTGAAGCGAGAATATTAAAAAAGAACTATATAAGACATTAAGATATGTGTTTGTATGGTTTCATTGCATACTGCAATACTCTGGTATTTTGTCTACTGGACTAATAGGGCTAATCCAATCTACACTATATATATATATATATATATATATAACAATTATCAGGAATGTGCTGCACTCGCTTATTTTTGTCATCTAGTCTTTGTCAGTTTAAAGGAATTTTTTTTTTTAAACTGCATGGCTAGAATCAAAAAATAGTCACAAGTAAGAAATGAGTCCATGTTGCCCTTTTGCAAGATAAGGTAATGCAAATGGTCATGTAATACGTGGTATGGGGTATATAGTCTTACTTGCACATCATGCAAGATACAATATGCTGGAGGCTGATAAGACATATTAAAGAATGTGTAAATAATATGAAAATGGGAAACAGAGTAACAGTGTTTAGTAGGCACTTTTTAGAATGCCCTAATCAAAAACACATCTGGTTTTAAGTTTCAGGGTGTTGAAAGGCTTGTAGCAAAAACAGAGATATAGGTCGCGCTATACTACAATAATACAATAAAAGGATAAAATGAGATGGGAGATAAATATAAAATTGAAAGGCTTGGTAGACATTTAAAAAAAAAAAGGTGGCTCTATCACCTTAAACTTATCTTTCTCCTATTGTTTCCTCTTTCAGAATCTGTTCTTTTCTGATCTATTTTTTTTTTTCTTTGAACAATAAAACAAGGTTCTACATTCTGTTATGAGAAACTCCTGAAATGTATTTATACTCATAAGCTGCTTCTTTTGGTATGCTATCCACTCCACTCATTCACCATTAGTTCCAGATTCCATTTAAAAATGCTAATCAAAGCCTACAGAGTTCAAATGAACACTACTCCTCTTTATATTGCCAACCACCTCCCAATACTCTCCTTGTTAAACTTATCTTCCGTCAACTATGGCTTCTTTTCTTCTCTTCCTCCCACTCACATCTCTAGAGTTTCTCTATTGTTTCACTCTCTGAAAACCCACTCACTCAGAGAACTTTCCTTGTTTGTTTTGCACTTTAGCTATCCCATCTTTTTAGGAAGGGCAAATATCACAATCTGATCTTCTTTCACATGATCACATTACATGTTATCTTTATCCTTGTATTTATAATTATGCATATGTTAATTTTATTGTACAGTCTCCATTCAGAAGAAAATAAGTTATTTGTAAGTATACATTGTCTGCTATGAAATAAACCTAATTTCCCCTTAATTAATTAAAATTACATTTTACGGTTCAATAATCGGTCATCCTATTTTTTTTTTTATATTTTTGCCATGAATAGAATTTTTCAGTTTTGCATCAGTGATAAGGCTTTTATACATATTAGTTTGGTGGTTGTGTCATTGACCGAGATTATTTTCACAGAGATTTAAGATGCCAAAACTCAATCTAGTTTTAGTCATAGTCTTTTGACTAAAAATAAATTTTACTTATAGTCGAATTTTAGTCCTCTAAATTGTTTTGGTTTTAGTCTACTAAATCTCCAGTAGATTTTAGTCGACATGACTAAAAATTTGCTAAGAATTTGCGAGTGGAAAGGTCTAAAAGAAGAATATGCGTAATGGATGGGGCTGTGTCTGGAAAAATAACTTCATCTGTTTATCCAGTTTAGGTGTTTTAGTGTTGACGCAGCATAATTTGAAACTGTGTTTCTTTCAAATGCAAAGTTTGTCCTTTTTTTAAGAATATTAATAATGTCTTAAAGGAACACTATAGCCACCAGAACCACTACAGCTTAATGTAAATGTCATGGAAAAAGCAGTGTTTACATTGCTGCCTAGTAACACCTTTAATCTCCACTCTGTGTGGGGCTTAGGGCCTAAACTGCTATTGAGCACTATAATGTTTGTTTGTATTCCTAACACTAAAGTGTTCCTTTAACCCCTTAACGCCGTTACGGTGTTCTATGCCGTCGCGGCTTTAAAGGGCTTTAATGCCGTCGCGGCGGCATAGAACGCCGTAACGGCATAAGCCCCCAGAAGATCACAACTACTCACCTCCGCCGCGATCCTCTTCTGGAGGGCCACCTGACAGCCCAGGCAGCCCCCCCACGGCAAAATCATTAAACGTGTAAAATAAATTAAAAGTATTTATATATATATATATATATAATATATATGTAACCTCATACGTAATGTATTTTAATATTAATATTAGTGTATATATTAGTATTAAAATACACTTAGAATGACGTTACATATATATTATATATATATATAAATATATATATAATAGATATATATATGTATAATTACAATAATAAATAAATAAAATAATAAAATAAATAAAATATTGAAACAAAATGTAAAATAAATTATATATTCATATGTAATTTCATTCTAACTGTATTTTGTTATTAATATATATATATTGGTAACAAAATACACTTAGAATGACATTCTATATATATCTATCTATAAAATCCAAATAACCGCAAATATATATATATATATATATATAGAGAGAGAGAGATAAATACATATAATTACATAAAAGATTACATTAGTATACACGTAGAATTTAAATACCTAATAAATGCATATATATTAAAATTCTACGTGGGGGGCGGGGCCTGACCGCCATGCAGACAAGTCGCACACAGAGCTAGCTCCTGACAGGACTCACCAAAACCACGAAAAATTACGACTTTTCACTCGAGAAAACAAGCAACGATCCTACCTACGATATACTCGATGTTTTACTTTAAGACACTGCATTTGGTTATAGGGGACAATATGCTTTTACTATGCCCTTAACTTTAATTCATATTACAGTCTCTGTTTTCTATTATTAATTGACTACACATCACCTCAAATTATTCATAATGTGTTTACATGTTTGTCAGGCCGGTACGACAGGCAGCTCACTGCCCATTACCAGCTCATGCTAATCCCTAACACTGAAGGGCCCTTACTAGCCAGCGAACTGGGTAAATCTCCAGGCAAACCCACAGCGAGGTGCTCCATCACCGGACTTAACTCCTTCACTCCCGTACTTGTACACCCCAAGAGACTAGGCTTTCTCATAAAGATAGCCCACCACTCACAGGAGGGGTATGATTTCAGCCCATAGCCTCTAGTGCACCCCTTAAGCACACCCTCTCCTTCAGCGTAATAACTCTTCCCTGTTGAAATGTCTTGCCCCTAATTATAGCCTCAACACGGCTATCATCTGCCACAACTTGTTCTATAACACCAATGTAACCTGCTTGGTTATAGATATTTCTCCCTAACACTACACAGTTCAAATGAAGTTACTCATGTACACAGCAAGCCCCAGTGGTCTCTCACTTTAAGTTTACATAGCTCTTGCCACAGCATTTTAATTTTATGTTTAGAAGTGAAGCGAGGTCACGCTATGTTATATGCATGCCCAAACATCGAGTATCGTTATTGTCCATTACGACATAGATATATAGCTTGACAGGAGTGAATTGATTTGCTTTAACAAGCATTATTGCGACCATAGCTCACGATTTATACATGCACCTACGAATGTAAGCCTAGACATTTAACTGTATTAGCAATAGTGATATTACCTACAGAATGTTAACCACTGTATGATGTGTCTAAGCTTAAATACACATAGTTTAACTTTTAAATGTATTATTACATTAAGTTACTGCTAACTGCAACCGTGCTTATACAATATGACTACGAATAGCCTGTTTATATTGTCAACACCGTAAACAAAAGAGTGCTACTACTTTAATGCCATGCCTGCGAACTACAGCGAAGACGCAGTACTTACCTAAGCTGTCGAGACATTGACCGAGGTCCTTCGCTAGTTCGGCAATGTTTAATCATATCCAACCACTACTATACACGCTAGAACCACTGTATATTCACTGTCTCAAGCTTGAAACCCCCATTGTGACCCACCGTGAAAGTCATACAAAGCTAACCTGTATATAGCATGTTTAAAATCTTTAAAGTGTTCCCAGCCTGTTATTTTTCTCATTAAAAATGTGCTGTTTATCTCTACCATGACAATGTAAGCCATTGAAATGCCTGTAATCGCTGTCGTGGCGCTACAGGTACCTCTGTTATGTACTCAAATGCACAAGAAAAATAAAGAATTAAAAAAAAAAATTCTACGTGTATATTTAAGTAATCTTTTAACATAATTATGTCATTTGATTCATTAAAATTTTATTGACATGCCTGACAACACAGGGAGAAAGTGCAGTGAATTTAATTCGCAAGCACTATATTTGACCCTGTAACTCTCCAAGACACCATAAAACCTGTACATAAGGGGTACTGTTTTACTCTGGAGACTTCACTGAACTCAAATATTAGTGTTTAAAACTGGTCAATTGTATTACAACGATGATATTTTAAGTAAAAGTGAATTTTTTTTGCATTTTTTACAAACAAACGTCACTTTTATGGACTATATTATTGTTGTAATATGTTTTACTGTTTTAAAACACTAATATTTGTGTTTAGTGAAGTCTCCCGAGAATAAAAGTACCCCCCATGTACAGGTTTTATGGTGTTTTGGAAAGTTAGAGAGTGACATATAAGGCTTGCATTTCATTTTTTTGACATTGAAATTTGCCAGATTAGTTATGTTGCCTTTGAGACCGTATGGTAGCCCAAGAATAAGAATTACCCCCATGATGGCATACCATTTGCAAAAGTAGACAACCCAAGGTATTGCAAATGGGGTATGTCCAGTCATTTTTAGTAGCCACTTAGTCACAAACACTGGCCAAATATTAGTTTTTTGCTTTTTTCACACAAAAACAAATATGAACGCTAACTTTGGCCAGTGTTTGTGACTAAGTGGCTACTAAAAAAGACTAAACATACCCCACGTTCAATACCTTGGGTTGTCTACTTTTTCAAATGGTATGCCATTATGGGGGTAATTCTCATTCCTGGGCTAACACACCGTCTCAAAGGTAACATTACTAATCTGGCAAATTTCAATTTGAAAATGGAACGTTCTGTATATGACCCTGTAACTTTCCAAAACACCATAAAACCTGTTAAGGGGGGGTACTGTTGAGACATTGCTGATTACAAATATGTGCATTATTCTGCGGTAAAACCCAACAGTATTATGACATTTACAGCAAAAATGTGAGGCGGAACTACAAATTTAAAAAAAACAAAATTGAAATTTCTCACAGTTTTGAAATTTTATTCATAGTAAATTGTGTTTCATATATAAATATTTGATATGAAATGAAAGCCCTGTTTCTCCTGAACAAAATTATATATAATAAGTGTGGGTGCATATAATATGAAAGAGGTGAATTACGGTTGAACAGACATATAGCGCAAATTCCAGTTTTTGTTTACGTTTTGTTTTGATCAGAACGTGCACTATTGACTCCGTCCTGAAGGGGTTAATATAGCTTCAATTACTTATTTATTTTTTTAATCATGAAGGTGATGATCTCTGGAAGACTGATTTTTTTTTTTTTGTTTTGTTTTCTCCCTTCTAGCATTGGATGTTTGTGAAAAGTGGGGAGAGAATCCACCTCTCCAGCCTCGACATATGCGAGAAGCCCTCCGTAGGTTGAAATCTCGTGGACAGATTCCAGACTCCAAACACAAAAAGATTTTGTTCAGTTAACAATACTTGTATATTTGCGAAGAAACCTTTTTATTTACTAAACACCAAAATCTTTCTTGGAGAACATTAACCCCAGTATAGGGATCCATTATACAATTGTGTGTGAGAAAGAGAAAGTGAGTTGGTGGATAAAGCTTGTGAGTAGGGCTACTCCTTATTTGAAGAAGAAAAAGAAAGAGAAAAAAAAAAAAAGGCACTAAGAGATTTAAATTAAACACCAAACGGTAGTGAACTGGAACAAAAAAATGGTTAAAATAGTCATGAGTATAGCTGAGTTGAAGATTCTTTTTTTTTTTTTTTTTTCCATCTCGCTTTTTTTTTTTAACCTAAACATCAATTCAGTTTCCAAAGTGTGTCTCAACTTAATTTAGCTAAAACTGACTTTCCCATAAATAAAAGATGTACTCGTATGAAGGTTAATGTTCTTAAGGCAATGTCTGAGAAGTCATTAGTTTCATAATTTTTTTGTTTTTTTCAGGTTTGTTGTTTGTACAATTAGATGTTATGGTATATTTATTGCTTACAAACTACTGCTCTGTAATTCTGTTTTTGTAGATATATATATATATATATACGCTAAAGTGTAAAGTGACTAGCTTCTTTATTTAGTTAGTATTATGCCATCTGATGAATTTTACCATTTTCGACAAAATAAAGCCACGTTTGGGAAATATCATGGTCTGGAATGGTTAGATTTTTTCTTTTTACTATTTTGACCTAAAATGTTAGATTCACTTTGAATTCCCGACAGTGCACACGTTAGTGATTATGTGGTGTGCATATATAATTTTGTTAATGTTCTGCGTGTTTGAAAGTTGAGGAGTGCTCAAACTATATCGCTCCTGCATAAGGAACTTTTTAATGGTTAAGATTCCTTGTATGACATTCTTACATCTGTCATGGGTTTTACCATAATAAAATTCTTTATCAAATTAAGACTCTGTGCTTTATATTTTTTTGTATGATTTCCACCGGCGGTTTTCAATATGAGAAAGTTAATTATTTTCAGTTAACAGATAAGTTACTTATGGGGTATATTTACTAAACAGTTAATTGTCATGTTGGGACCAAGAGGAGGGTTTAGGCACTGAGAACTAATTAACATGTTCATTTGGCATTGCATGTCTTGGGTCTTGTTAAAATGCTGGAATCCACTGGCGCGGTCTTACCTTACCTAGTGGTAAACTGTTTTTATCATTTTAAAATATAAGTAATGTCCCTAGGCGCAAGTCTTCTTTACTTCTCCGGCTTAATGCTTTTGCAACCAAGGGGCTGCAATGACAGGTCAAAGCATCAGCTGACATTCTCATTGGTTGTCCATTGCAAGTAACTATGTTATAATTCCACGTTAGTTTGAGCAGCAAATGGACACTTGAGGACATTACTTCTGTGTTCATATTAAGAAAAGGTAACGCATGCACTGTAACCATAACACTGAAATTAATACTAATTTACAATCTCTCCAGATCTAACTTCTGCAGCTAATCTCATCCTTTGTTGCCAATCATAAACTTATTTTTTTTTGTAGCAAGCAGATGGTACTGTACCTTTTTATTTATTTTTGTAATCATATGTTTTCTTTGGCTGATCTCAACACACCTTGCAGGACCTAAACCAAGAAGTCCCTCTAGTGACTGTATTAGTGACAGCCACTAGAGGCAGCAATGTTTACACTGCCATTTCTCTAAAAAAAGCACAGTTCACAATGCTAAGCCCGCAGAGAAATGCTACAGACACCAGAACCACTACATTAAGCTGTAATGCTGCTGATGACTATAGTGCCCCATTAAAGTCTAACTGGATATACACATGGCTGGTTTACCTACATTTTCTCCTTAATGGTGCATAAAGAAGTCTGGTCTAATCCTCTTAGGCTATCAGGTTGCTGTCAAGTTTTCAATAACAATTTTGCCTGTGGAAAACAGGCCTGCAGACATCTATATTTCTCTGTCACCAGCTGCTTTGTGTATACTTTCCTGTGTCAGGTAAGTACAACAGTGGTTTAGATTACTGGCTAGTACAGGAATGGGGATATTCTATTATTTCATATGTTCCTATTACTTGGTATTGGTGCTTCCTTACAGCAAATGTTACATTTTAAAAAGGCTATAGGTGAGCATATAAGTCCTATACATCCTGTGTTGAAGATTGCAGCCGATGGATAAAGTCTGCGTTTATAAGTCTGCCAAAAGACGAGTCAATTCCTGCCAATTCCTCTAGTAACCGGAACTTGCTTGTGAGGTTTACTGTAGGAAATAAGTAGCTGACCTGATTCAGATGAGCATAAGGACACCACGATGGATGCGTAAACTAAGAAGAGTAGAAACTACACAATGTTTCAGATCAAACTGGAAAAAGGGATAGGAAACTAGCAGAATCCAGTTCAGCACGCTGTGAAATATGGATGGTAATACTCTACAGAGAAAAGGTAAATGCAGCCATGTTGAAGGCGTGAATGCCCGACAACTGCCAAAAAGACACTAAACGCAAAAGTGTAAACTTTGCCGATAGTTGGCAAAGAGGACAATTCTCCAAACCCTGTAAAAAAGTGTAAGACACAAGAAATGTCCTAAAGGTGATAATATTTAGAAACCAAAGGCTACCGTAACTTAATACGTAAGTCACCATGGTCTCTGCCCACCAAAAGACCCTGAAAGTGGATGTATTCCGCTGATATAGCGGTACGCATCACATTGATTAAAAGATAGGAACCTCTGGGTGAGAAAAGATGAGACAAGAAATTTAAGATGGCGAGAATAGGGGCAAAAAAGGGATCAATAACCCTCTTCACACACCAGCGAGTCCAGGAAGCTTATATGGAGAGATAACTTTACCTTTTGCCTGGAGCCAGTGAGTTCCAAAGAAAGCTTCTGGCAACGATATCTCTAATGAGACAGAGAGGAGTATTTTTCATATACACCTCCATATACTTATTAACCCTTAACCTCTTAAGGACCAAACTTCTGGAATAAAAGGGAATCATGACATGTCACACATGTCATGTGTCCTTAAGGGGTTAATAGGGAACACATGGAATGGGTGGCAGCATTGTAACATAGCTGTGTGATACAAAAAGTGAAAACAAATACAAAAAGACAAGTCCTATCACTCCTGGGCGGCAACAACGACCACAGTACACATCAGCCCCAAGACATACAGTGAAGGGGGCGTGGTTCCGGCTCTGACCAAGATGAATTGAGAGCACCTAATAAGCAGAAATTGAGGCCAAATGGGTTGCACTAAACGTTTAGAGCACCCCCTGACCCCGAGAAGCTCACAACAAGGGCCCCTGGATGGATTCCTGAAACCACAACCCAGCGCAAGTCCCAAGATGGCGCCGACATCCCCGGCAGGCTCGGAAAACCCGGCCCTCGAAAGAATAGGGGATGAGCTGCGGAGTCTGACAGCTTATATGGTCACAAAGGTTGACCTCCAGGTCCTCACCATCCGGGATACACTAAGGGCAGAGATGGCGGGGATACGCTCAGAGGTGACCTCACAAGCAGGCCGCATCACCGCGATGGAGGAGGCAACAGGAGCCCTCACAGTGAGACTCGCATCGGCGGGACGACAGATCGAGGACTTAGATAATAGAGGCCGGAGGTGTAACATCCACGTCTGCAGTGTGCCTGAGGCTGAAGGGGCTGAGAACGCGGAGGAGCTACTTACAGAACTCTTTCAGTCCCTTTTACCATCGACTGCCCCACAAACCATCGAATTCGAGAGGGCACACAGAGCACTACGACTGCAAGCACTGGAAAATGGGCCGAGAGACCTCGTGTGTTGTCTGCATTCTTTTCCGGTGAAGGATGCTATGATAAAAAAGGCCCGTGAACGGCCTACATGGCCCTACAGAGGAGCACAAGTGTCACTGTATAACGACCTGTCTCCTATAACGTTGGAGGCCCGACGGGCACTCCGCCCGGTGACTGCCGCATTGCGAGACCGCAATATAGACCCTGATGGCCTGGCACCGCAATGGATGGATGTACCACGGTTTATGGGGGAGCAAGGCCTTGCACCACAACCAGTTCCCAACTGGATACTGGGGCCACTGAGACCACCACCGAGGCCGCAGAGGGGTCCTAGACATCGGGATGCGAGGTCCACATCGACTCAACCTGCCAGACAACACGGGAATCCGACGTCTCCGGAGGAGTGAGTACGCTTACTTATCCAGGTTGATGGGCAGTATCCTAAACACCAGAGAAATCCGGCCAGCTTCGACCACCTGACCCATGTTGCAACACAATCCCTTGTGGACAGCTCTACCATGATCTGGCCCCAAAGTTTCTCGATTACCCCTGATTTGTGAGCTGGGAGGAGGCAGTGTATGGAATAAACACAGGTACAAAGGGCTCTTCACATATGGGCTTTGGGCAGAGGGGAACCCGGGAATGCAGCAACACACTGGGAATTCACGCACATGATAGTCTGTGATATTAATCCCAATCCCGTGCTCCCTCAGCCTGCTCCCCATGGGACTCTCCTCCTCAGGGGCCCGTACATCTTTGTTGGGGGAGAGGAATATTCGGGGGGGATTAGATGCTCCCTGTAGCGACTCTGGGACTTTCTCTCACAACCGGGGGACCCATAGCAGATCCGTGCAATGTAGGTACTTTTCACCTGAACCTGAGTCGGCATCCCGCTATACCCGCAATGTGCATGTGTCCACATCTACTACTCAGGCCTGAAATTACGGGAGGAGGGGATGGGGAATGTATATGCCAATATGTGTGGGGGGGAGGTGGGTCATCATACACCATCTTTGTGTTGGGGGGAGCACCTACGCGCATACATACCAAACCGCAGAACAGAGACCCTCCCCCCCCTGGCACAACACACTTAATCCTACACCCTATCAAGAACCCCCAAGGGGTAGTCTAGCACCTTTACTAAGTAACCACAACTGGACAGCTGCCACGGGTCACGTCAGGTATTTCGAGACTCCATTGACCACAATTGATAAGGGAGGGAACCATACAAAACAGTGACGACAGACACTTTCCAGGTCAATAGCATAGATATGACATGCGACGCACTGACAATGGGGAAGTGGGCAAGTGGACATATCGGGGGGCATGACTGGAGACTTAGCGAGGGACATGGGTCTACGGTCCAGGGAGCCCTGACGGTAAAGGGCCTCGGGATGGCGCCCCATAACAACCTGAGACACAGGGTCACGGAGAGCTGAGTGGGAATGAACTCTGAGCGGGCAGGTGTTCGATGTCCAGGGGGCAGATGGGTGACACTGGGGGTACAAGGAAATGTTGATATATGTTATATTGATGTTGTCGTAATTTGTAATCACAATGTGCATGCACCCTTATGGTGAATGGCATAAAGGAAGGTTTATCACTAGCTCCAGAGGGGGTTAAGTGGAGCGGACAGACCTAGAACTGATTGTAGGTTTTACCCGTGGGCGGAGCCTCAGTTACGTTTCCCAATTCATATACTCGTGCTAAGAGTAGTACGACCAGGTCGTGGGTACCTTCGCTTCCTGGGCTGGTAACCGGAACAAACTCCTACTGGCGCTGGTTGTTGCATGAGGCAAAATAAAGAGGGGGATTAGATACGGGACATACCTGGTGTCTGTGAGGACGCCCGACAATCGGGCACTCCTCCTTTTAACTATCACACATATTAGCTGACCCTGCCTCCCGGGAACACAGGCCCTAAATTCTCTTCTTATAACTTCTCACTTTCATCTTCCCACCTTTCCTTCCATTAATGGAACAAAGGAGAAAACTGAAGGACCTCATCATGAGAAAGCTCCTTCGGTCCTTACAACGCACGAAGGGCTTTTACTACGCCCACGCTAATAAAGGGGGCAAATACCTGGCTAGATTGCTGAAAGGTCCCGTGCCCCACAAACAAATACATAAATTACACCTCGCCTCGGGGGACTTGACCCCCTTTCCACAGAAGATTGCAGAAGAATTCAGGAATTTCTAACAGGCTCTCTACAACGTATATCTGCCTACGGGTACTGAACAAGTCATAAGTAAGCGTATGCGGGTGCAGGACTACTTATCCGACACGATCACAACCACGATTAACCGAGACTCAGCGACAGCATTGGACTCACCAGTCAGCACAGAAGAACTAGCCGTGGCACTCAAAACGACCAAGTCCAGTAAGGCAACTGGCCCAGATGGTTTCTCCACTGGGTACTATAAGGGAATGTTGTTACCATGGTTGACTAAAGCAATCAACGCCGTGGGTGAGGGAGGGAGTTTCGGATCTGAATCCTTAGCCGCGACCATAACAGTCCTACTTAACCCAGGGAAAAATCCATTGACATGCGGCAGCTGCCGCCTGATCTCATTGCTAAATTTGGACACTAAACTGTTTACAAAAGTCCTGGCAAACATCTCCTACCAGACCTGAAACACGCGGATCAAACGGGCTTCATCCCCGGACGAGAGACCAGGGATAGCGACCTGTGACTTTTTTCTATTCAACATCATGCAAGGAAGACAGGGACTCGCCTATTATTGCTATCCACGGATGCGGAAAAAGCGTTTGATCGAAGTATATGTTCGCAACACATGGATCTCCGCCTTATATAGCAAACCATGGGCGACCAAGAGGGTCAATAAGGCTAGAACCGCTGACTTCGCAATCAATAATGGAACCCGGCAGGGCTGCCCACTCTCACCCCTGTTGATTGAAATGTCCATGGAACCGCTGCTACAGGCGATTCGCCAGAACCCAGAACCCAGATATTCAGGGATATGAATGGCAAGGGGTACATCATACGCTGATGACCTCCTTTTTTTCGTACAAAATCCCAGAACCACGCTATCATGCCTCCTCTCGGAATTCGATAAGTTTGGTGAGATATCTGGCTTCAAGCTTAATCTCTCCAAATGCAAAGTTTTGAACATCACAATTCCTACAGAGGAATAGGAATTAGAAACACAGTTCGCATTTCACTGGTGTTATGGCAAGATGAAGTACCTAGGCATATGGATGACCACCGAACCAGGAGACATATACCGACACAATTTTAAACCCCTACTGAAGACTATCCTCGCGGACCTGACTAGATGGGCATATCCGCATGTGACCTGGCATGGACGCATAGCGGTGCTTAAAATGAATGCACTGCCAAGGATATTATACCTTCTATAGACCATACCTCTTGCCCCACCAGCGACCTTCTCTACCTCTCTAAAAACATCAGTGATTAAATTTGTATGGTGCAGAGAACGCTCCAGAATACAATATGATGTCCTCTGTCAACCCAGGAACTACAGGGGCTTAGCGTTACCTGACTTTAAGAAATATCACCATGCTACGGTATTACAACGCATCTTAGACTGGCACTCAGAACCCACACAGAAACAATGGGTGACATTCGATAGGGGTTGTATTGGACCGACGCTTGAAGCAAGGATATGGGGGGGAACTAGAGGGACAATAGCTCAATGTAACAATGAGGGGTTGATCCTACAGATGCCCCTTAGGTGGAGGTCACTGAGAGAGCAGACTCATATTTCACCTACACCCAGCCCGATGATTCCGCATACACACAACGAGGCAATTGGAGGGGGACTGCCCCCGAGGGCATGGCCCATCCTGAGCACTGGGGAATACATCTCTATACGCAAGGCCTTAGGGGATGGAAGATTACGGGAACTAGCGTCAATGATGGAGGGTAGACCACAGACCCCCCTCAATCTACTCAGATACATACAATTGAAACACTATTACAATACGATGCCACACAAAGAACGTCTGCATAGGGACCTTACGTGCTTTGAAGATCTTTGCGAACGAGGGGGCCCATTGGAACACGCAATCTCGCCACTATCAACATCTAGCAATAGGCGGCATGCCAACTGCAAACTTTCCGACAACATTGGGAGGAACAATGCGGCAAAACGTTTACAACTCCGCAATGGGATACAGCGTTATTATGGCAACACAATAGCTCCATGAGCTCATATTACCAGGAGGTGTTACAGAACGCTGACCCTGTTGCATCGGATCTTCCCATCATTCCCCTCTATATGCTGGAGATGCCAGGCTGAAAGAGGCACGTTAATACACATTTGGTGGGAATGTAGGAACATAATCCCATATTGGGAAATAATCAAAGAGTCGGTAATGCTTATCCTGGGGGACATACCGGACTGGATCGTGGAATTGGCCTTGCTACATATCTCGACACAACCAATTCCGATAAAGAAGAAATCCATACTTTGTCATCTGTTAAACACGGGCAAAGCTAACATACCAATATACTGAGAAAAAAAATGAAGTACCCACAAAAAAAGAGTGGATTCGCAGGGTTGAGGACATTCAGGGAACAGAAGAACTACACGCCTCCCTAACCAGATGGGGAACCAGACACACAGAGACTAAACATAAACTTGGTTCCTATACATAACTCAATACAAATGGGATGGAGAGGGCTCCAGGGTTACGGATGGGGCGATGGCGGGTACAGGCCCCACTTAATACAGATCATACTCTTTTCCTAACACTATACTCTCATACACTGATCTACTTTTCCCTCTTATCTCTACCTCATCTGTTGTCAGATACCTGGGTCTGGGGGACTGAGGAGCGGGGGACGGAGGGGTCGACCACCTGACAGGCAGCACACCAAACCTTGAATGGTTGTAAACTATCCAGCATCATGGCAACCCCAGACGGCTTCCTCCCTTATTTAAAGTCTCACATTACATCACACTACCAATTGGAAATCAGGAGAATGGACGATGAACTACCATACATGCCAAACATATAACTAAATTCAACACAAACCTAGATAGCACTCTATCCAAAAAATCAACATTACATATCCATTAATAGAGTAAAGGGATCCAACGCACAATGTCTATTTTACAAGGAAATGCAGCATGGAGGTGGCGATAAAGGGAACATACGAACCACAGGCTCCGCCATCATGGCGTACAACACCATCAATACATAGGTGAATATTCATGAGAGCTATTGAGACTAACTCCCATAGAAGGAGAGGTGACAGACGGAAACCATTGTCAGCACTGATGAGTTGGGGTGAGAATTGGCACACACGTAGTAAGCGAACGATAAATCGACTTGTGCAAACCTTGATGCGATGTTAATATCGTGCCATAGAACTGCAAGTCTCACCTTATACCATTATGTGATCCCTAACGTGTTGCAGCATACTTCATACACACGGATCTAGAGTTAACTGCACAGACACATTTCTTGACTTGGGTCTACTGGACCACAGAATATAACATCTTTCACATACAAATTTCTTAAGACATGCTACTACAACACATTAAGAATACACAAAGCGGGGAATAGTGGCAACCAAGGGTATGACTGCACAAAAGGCCGAGGGACGCATATATGAAATACAACTCAAGGGGGATGCGCCCCCACATCACAAAGACTATCAAAAACTGATAGAACCCTTGTTTGGCGGCCCAGTCAAAATTACAGAATACAAACTCACTCATTACCATCCTCTGGTGGTCCACTCATCTTGGATTTATACCACACATTATGGGGAAGTGTAGATTTTACTTTGGGATGGTCTATGCCCCTTGTGCTACACCACAACTGTTTTAATATGTGGCAGGAGAGTACCTCTGTATCTTAAATGTTGACAAATGTAAATATTTTGGGCCCAAATCCCTCTGTCCCGCTTTTCTATCCTAATGTCCCCTCTATATTGTTGGTGTATCTCAGTGTACAACAGAGCTCCACAGCAATAACATTGGTGTCATTCTATGATTCATATAATAGGGTAGTGTTGGAGGTTGGACTAAAGGTTGGGTATAGGGATAGTTTTAGGAAGGGCTTAGCCAAAATATGTGGGAGTGACTACAAATGTACCTTTGGGCTGAAGCCCCCTGGTCTTTTTTCCACCTAGCAACACCTTGGTGCGTGAGTGTTTCTTTAAAGTGTAAAAGTGTAAAAGAAAAAAAGTAGTGTATTTGAGGCATGGAAATTGCATTATTCTATGGATTAACTTGAATTGAAGATTATACTAGCTTTAGTGTACTAATAATCTTAATTTTAGTAATGACAGGAGGCAAATATTTGCATATCTTTCTTTACTGAAAACACCAGCAGCATAGAAACAGTAACAACCAATCAGGGAAAAGATATGGTGCCCATAAAAGGCCCTGTCTATGACATCACTTCCTCTTTCTTTGAAGCGAAACAATAAATAGCAACAATAAACATAATCATATTACTTCAACAGTTCCACAACATAGTAGAATAATCAACTCCAGTAGTTCCGTGATGTAGAGTTATGGGAGGTGAGTCTTTGTCTTGAGGAGAAGACGTTCACGCTGTAAGAATAAGAAAAAGGTGAAAGGACTCTGGCGTGATAACTTGTCCGCATACAATAAACATTAAGAATCTGATATACCAATGGATACTAGAATGAGTAACATATCCATATATATTAATTCTAAAGCAATGATATTTAAGAATCTATAAATACAACATAATTCAAGGTACATGTCTAATTATTCAACCTATACAAGTCTCTCAAGCCACATATCTAAGTAGCAAACATACAACCATAACGTACTTACCTTCCTGAACATAAAGTGTATATTCTGTTCAACACGAGAAAACATGGGAGGGATCCTATAGGGTGGGAAATATTTGCCTCCTGTCATTACTAAAATTAAGATTATTAGTACACTAAAGCTAGTATAATCTTCAATTTTACCACATGACAGGAGGCTTCATATTTGCATTTTTAAAGCTTAGAATTGACCAGTGTGAAGGAAGTATGAGATGTTTGCTGAAATAGAGCGTTCTAAACGTACCCTCTCGCGCTCAAACTGCGCATCGTGTAGTGTCGGTTAGGGAAGCGTCGTCCGAAAAGGACTTGTGGGGCCACCGCTCCCTTGACCGAGTGGGCTCCGAAAAAGGTTCGACGCCCGCCAGATGCAATAGCCAGCGGCTCCATCTGGCCAGTGTAGCGGTAGGCACCTCTCCATGAGGTTCCACGTAAGAAGTCAGGAGTAGACCCGTTGCATGAATACGAAGGGGGAATGATTTCGGTATACTCCATTAGCGTTCCGACCACACCTAGTTTGGTGTCTGACACAAAGTATGGGTATGACACCGAAGATGAACTGGACTTAGTTCGTCTCGATATGGTAAAGGTAATCCCATCTGGTGTCATAGAGAAAACCATTCATATCGAAAGCCCTTACGTCCGTCACCCGTCTAAATAAGACGAGGCATAACAAGAGGGCTAGTTTGGCTGAAAGTTGTTTCCGTGACAAGTAAGGATTGTCCTGCTATTCCCTCAAGGAATCACAGCACCACGTCCACCTGCCAGAGGTGTGAATACTTGGGTGCCGGGTCTCGATAATTCGGCACCCCGTAGTAGTCGACAACCCCGTGGATCTTGACCTACTGGTCCGTCCTGTACCGGAACGTGCGCCACCGATATGGCGGATCCGATCACGTTGAGGGATCGATATGACCGCCCCAACGAGACCAGGTGTAACAGATAGTTAAGGATCAGTGGGGCAGGTGCGGTAAAGGGATCGGAATCCCTTTCCACCCTACAAACACTCCAGGCCGGTCAGGCAGAAACATAGCATTTCCTGGTGCCGGGGACCTGAGTCCCATCAGAGGTCTTAGTTGATGCAATAGGTCGTGGACATTTCTGGAGGCCCTGAAATCGTCCAGTCCACTTGGGCCAGTCATACTTCCCTGACAAAGGAGTGGGCTTCCCCTGAGGTCCCGTCAAAAGCAGAGGGAAGGTAGGGAGTGGTAGAGGGTCTTCGCGAGATGTCCCCAGGCGATCCGGGAAATCACGGTTGGCATTGTCCGAGGGGTGTCATGAGTATGAGCAATAACCAGTGTGTGTGTGTGTTTCAAAGCACCCTTGCCATTGTGGAGAGCGGTTGGGTCCGTTTGCATGGGTTCATCCGCCACTACGTATCCAGAGGAAGAGTCAAAGATCGATTGCCGATCCAAGTTTGCAAGTGAAGTAGTCACCATCGAAATTCCAGCCTCACTTCTGCCGACAGTGGGATCCAGTGGTCGCATGAGTGACCGGCGTGTATGTATCTAGCCAGCTGTCGTTGCATGGTCCCGTAGTGTAGTGGGCCAGGGAATCTCGATTTTATGGAAGAGGAGAGGAGGAGAGGGATCCCACCATCCGGTGAGTATTCTGAGATGAATCGTATCCAACCTTAGAGCGTGTCCGACATCCATCCGTATAGGGGTTATCTTGTCGGGGACCGACGCGGAACGTAGTTTTCCAAGCCGATGTCGAAACGAGGAACTGACCCGACACAGATGGGGGAGCAATTAGTCTGCATACTACCAAAAAACCGATGGAGTCCAAGACCGTGAACGCCACTTTGACTGCAAACGTAGCCGGGATTCACAGAGGGTCAGCAAGTCTTCCAGGTACCCGAGACATTGCACGTCCAAATTCGCGGATGTGAGCCCGCACCGTCTTCAGTAGCTTTGTGGGTACCACAGAGTCGTAAACTGCTGTGTTAGTCCTCATCACTGGGATCGGAGGAAAATTAGGTAGTGTAGGGTAGCGGATATTGACAAGTATGTGTCCTCGGGGTCCAGATGTGTAAACCCGTTGTTATCATTCAGGAGGTCTAGTAGAAGGTTGATTTTCTCTATCCTGAAGCGTTTGTATACCACGTAGGATATACCACGTTTCCTTGATGATAGGATGGCTCACTAGTAGATGAAGCGGTTGGTGGTTCGGTTCCGCTACCAACCAGTCTTCCCAAAACACCTTTCCCCAAAGGGGTGTGGAGGATTTGCTTCAGCGAGGTTGGATTAGTGTGGTGGGTAAGTTCCCGCTGTCAAATAGTAGATCTTGTGCTTCAGGGCCGAATATTAGTCATTCTTACATTCCACTTCCTCAGAAGGCGAGTTGTCTTCGTGTGAGTGATCTATTATTGTACAACATGCATGGTGGATAGTAGTCTTCTTTGTCGGAAGATTGTGGTGGACTGGGTCACGAATTCCCAGTGTTCCATCTACTTGGTCTGTTCCATGGGCGACTTGCCTTAGACCCTAGTGGCAGGGGGGTTGGAGCCCTTCTCTTGCCGTTTTTACATGAAGGCTCGTGGGGCTGGGATTCAAACCCACGCCTCCAGAGAGACTGGAGCCTAAAACCAGCGCCTTAGACCGCTCGGCCACGCTACCTTGTTGCTGAGGTCTCCAGCAAGCAGTTTGGGGCAGAGCTCATAACAAGAAAACCTTCTCCACCGAGGCCACTACTGCGTCGTTTATCAATGCCCAGAAGTCCTAGGGGGTTGAGAGTGTTCTTCATGACCCGTCAGTGGGAGTAGAGTTTGAGGGTCCGCACGTAGGGGTGCTAGACTCCTGGTAGCACTGGGGATCACCCAGGTAAAGCAGCTTGAATCGCCTGCATCAGATTGTCGGAGTGTATGAAATATTCGTGTCAATTGTAGAGGGGTCACTTCCATTAAATTAATCCGGCTATTGGGAGCTGTGGCGTAGGCACGATTGACCGGTAGTGCTGGTCCGGTTAGCCGGGTTCACCATAAATGCACGCCAGAGCTGCATGCACGGATGTAACTATACAGGCTTATTATAGAAGCCCGTGGGACCTGTTTCCATAAAGTCTGCAGCAACAGGGCCCACGTGTATTCGACTGGGGTCATCCCAGGTGGTGTGCCATGGTGAACCCAGAGGACAACCACATTATAATTGTTTGCACTTTACAAGCATTGCATGCATGTCTGGGGGTCACCCCAGGCGGTGTGCCATGAGAATCTACTCAGAGGACACCCACGTTCAATATGTACGCCAGGTAGGTAAATGTACAGATATGTATCCCTGTGAAGGGTACTCCGCAATACACTCAGTTCACTCATGATCCTGTCTGCAAATCGTATCCAGCAAGGTGGTACTGTTGCTTTAATGTAGAACTGCCAGGCAGTGTTAAAACATCCATATATGTATGCAGTAATCAGTGATAACGTTGAGGCATAGGACTTCGTGCATTTCATCGGGGTTCACCCCGGGTGGCGTGCCATGGTAATCCAGAGGACACCCACATCAACGTAATGGTCTATGAATGACCTTGCGTGCATATCTGGGGGGTCACCCCGGGTGGTGTGCCATGAAAAATACCCAGAGGACACCCACATCAACGTAATGGTCTATGAATAACCTTGCATGCATATCTGGGGGGTCACCCCAGGTGGTGTGCCATGAAAAAATACCCAGAGGACACCCACATAAATTTGCACCGTCAGGTACAGTAATATAATATGACCCTTTGTAGGGTACAATAATATAATAGAATATGCCCTTTGTAGGGTACAGTAATACAAAATGCCCTTGTGGGGTACAGTGATATAGTTGATCTTGTAATAGGTACAGTATATGTTTTGTATAACAACTGTGATGTTGTATGGCTTCACAATAATACCTAGATTGTGTGCGTGCTCAACATATAGTCATCCAGTGTAAAGCACCATGAGAGATATATCCCTGAGAATAAATGTATAATTGTATCAATAAATGAATGTGCCCAGAGAGGGGAACCCCTGAAGGGGTTAATCCCAGATGCAGGGTGCGGTGATCGGGTGATTCCTGTAGGGAATAGTAATATAGTATGACCCTGGATAGGGTATAGTAATATAGAGTGACCCTGAGTAAGGTACAAAGACATAAAGATCCTGGGGTATAGGAAAAACATTGTGTCTCCTTTAATGCCTGCCTGTAAGTATTTGTTTGGCAGACACTGTTGGCAGGCATTGTGGCAAAAAATAGCAACAAGGGAATGTTAAAGAAAAATCAGCACACGTGATCCTCTAGCCAGTGTGTAATTCCACAGCAGATTGAACTCTTGCTGTACAGGGGAGTTGAACTCATGGAGGAAAATTCCCAGTGCAAGCCTGTAACCCCTGAGCCACCATACAATATGTCATGTCCTGCTTGTCATTTCCCATAGCACACTTTTCATGTGGGATTAAGCCAGACATTGCATTGTGTTGAAAATAATGAGTTTGTCTCTTTAAATGCGTGCGTGCATTGTAATTGAGGCAGAACAGTTGGCAGGCACTGAGGCAAATCCCCACAGGGGGAAAAACATGGAACAAAATAGCTATAATTTTCTAATTCACTCCCTTAGTGTACACTAGGGAGGGTATACAGATGTGGAGCCCGGCGGTCGGGTGAGTTTCCGATCCGCCGAGCGAGCGGGGAAGGCGGCCGTCCGGTATCTCGCGAGCCGCGAGATCCAAGATGGCCGCCGCCCGCGTGAAGGTGCGCCGCGGTCGCTCGCGCGGCGCGAAACAAAGGGAATTAGATACACGAAATAACCGCTGACCCCAGTCTCCCTCCACCCGTCCCCATACAGGCCCCCACGAAATTAGAAGGGGCCGGCCCGCGTGGCGCGTGCGGCACTGAGAGCCGTTGTGCTCGCGGGTAACGGCAGAAAAGTGGGAACTAACAGGGGGCATAAGCATAAAGTCACAGAATACAGGGACAGGGATAAGGGGACCAAGGTAGGGGCAATCGAAAAATAAATCAATGTACAGTGAAACAAACAAAGTTCATTAAACAACAAAGTATAGTAAGCAATTGCCAGAGAGGCAAAATACTCTGACCTGATCTTGGCTGCAGCAGCAAAGAAAGAGGAAGTGATGTCATAGACAGGGCCTTTTATGGGCACTATATCTTTTCTCTGATTGGTTGTTACTGTTTCTATGCTGCTGGTGTTTTCAGTAAAGAAAGATATGCAAATATGAAGCCTCCTGTCATGTGGTAAAATTCACCCCCATGTATTAAGGGTGATTAGGAATTTAAATTGGTGTTTGAATACAGACTGCTTACATGATGAATATACACACAGTACTCTCAGCCAGAAGACTATCCGGCAAAAAGTACAAAAAGGGTTACAAGGGTACTAAAAGGGCTTAACCCTAGACCATACAGAAAATACAAAAAATAAGGAAATGAGGGAGAAGCATCCCTAAGCGGAAAACAAATCCCATCAAAAGCAGTACCCCCAGTAGAGCACTATATAAAACCTTGCAGAAAAGACTAAATCTCAGACAAGGTACGAAAATAATAAAGTTTTAATAGTAAATATATTAAAAACTAAACACCAAGTGTCTAAAATACCAGACTGCTTAACCTATAGGTATGGAAAAATACTGAGAAATATAATCCAGCTCAGTTTAACATAAACTAGTGACAACGTTGTATTGTAGATTGATACTTTGCAAGTAAGTTACTCAAAGTAACAGAGTGGCTAATAGAAAGTGTAGCAACAAAAGTAGCAAATGTATCAATTCATAGTATGATAAAAATTTGCTGAAATATACCTAGATTAATCCAGATAGATAGAGTCATGGATATAAAAGAACCTATAGATCTTCTATATGCCTAATTTCTATGTCATAATTCAAAATCCTATTGATTATTAAACTCACTCAGACTATAATAGCCCTTTAAATAAAAAATGAGTAAATCGAAAGGACAGAAAGAGGTAGATAGATGAATTTAAAGTAGGAAGTGATATAGAGGGTTCTCACAACTCCATATAAAGTATATAGAGCAAAAAAACAGAGACTCAGCTGACAAAAAAGAGTCCCTGCATAGGTGTAGCCCAGGGCTGTGGGTGTTTTGTCACGCTGTACAGACTGTTTCTATGTAGCCTGTTATAACTTAACACGCTACACCTATGCAGGGACTCTTTTTTGTCAGCTGAGTCTCTATTTTTTTGCTCTATATACTTTATATGGAGTTGTGAGAACCCTCTATATCACTTCCTACTTTAAATTCATCTATCTACCTCTTTCTGTCCTTTCAATTTACTCATTTTTTATTTAAAGGGCTATTATAGTCTGAGTGAGTTTAATAATCAATAGGATTTTGAATTATGACATAGAAATTAGGCATATAGAAGATCTATAGGTTCTTTTATATCCATGACTCTATCTATCTGGATTAATCTAGGTATATTTCAGCTAATTTTTATCATAATATGAATTGATACATTTGCTACTTTTGTTGCTACACTTTCTATTAGCCACTCTGTTACTTTGAGTAACTTACTTGCAAAGTATCAATCTACAATACAACGTTGTCACTAGTTTATGTTAAACTGAGCTGGATTATATTTCTCAGTATTTTTCCATACCTATAGGTTAAGCAGTCTGGTATTTTAGACACTTGGTGTTTAGTTTTTAATATATTTACTATTAAAACTTTATTATTTTCGTACCTTGTCTGAGATATAGTCTTTTCTGCAAGGTTTTGTATAGTGCTCTACTGGGGGTACTGGTTTTGATGGGATTTGTTTTCCGCTTAGGGATGCTTCTCCCTCATTTCCTTATTTTTTGTATTTTCTGCTTACATTATGAACTATAGAGAAATTAGAAGGTGAACATGAGGGGAATCCAAATTTGGTTCTTAACGGGTTAAGATCTAGAATTCGACCAGGACTACTAGTATTAGTAAAATCTTGCTTCCAGGAGTAATGGTATTTCTTTTTCTATTGAAGTTGTTCCACTATGACTGATTTAAACTTTCATGTTGGGTAGTAGATTTTGTGCGTCCTTTGTATGTGTTTGTTACTAGTAAAATGTTGTTCTGCCCTCTTTAGCACTAGTAGTATGCTGTAATACAATATGTTATTTGTTTTGGAACTATCTTTGAACCTTAAATATACTTTTTGGTGGTTTGTTCTATCATACACAGGAACACTTGATTTATCATCCTATTTTGTGGCCTTCCCAACCAAGGTGTAGCTATGGAACACCTTGAATAATATTGTTTGTGACCAGCATTGTCTTGATTCTTTTTGGCCTTTAATCCCTTTATAACAGATATTGTGTGAGAGCTATCACAGCCTTTTTTTTTATTTTGCTAGAAAATGGTTTTGACTTGCTTTTATACTGAAGCCTATGCAATGGTATGTATCTATACATACATTTATGTGTGTGCATGAGTGTCCTGATTTAGACTAGACATGTGCAATTAGTTTCGTTCCGATTGTCAATTCTGATGAATTTCGGGCAATTCGGACATTCGGATACTTCCAAATGTCCGAATAGCTGAATTGCTGAAGACCCAAAGTCCCGAAATTGCAGAATTTCCGAAGTGTTGAAGTGCCGAAGTTGCCGAAGTTCCGAAGCACAGTATTGCCGAAGTACTAATATACCTACCCAGTGGAAGAATGAAGACTGCTACACTGTATACAAGTTTAAATAAAAAGTATATAAACATAGCCAGGATTCGGCTGTAAGCATTTGCAACACTTACAACAATCAAGTAACACACATTCATATAAAATGTAAGTTACTTAGCCAGTCAATGGAATTACAGGAATGAATAAGTAGATAACTCCCTAATTCCCATGGTATTAGGGAGCTATCTACTAAAAGGCTGAAAGACCTAAATTGGTCTTTCAGCCAAATTTACTAATACTAAGTAAAGATTACTTAGTATTAGTAAATTAGGCCCCTACTCACTATACCGCTATACCTGTTGCTGCACACTGTAAAAATAAAATAAAATACGTGTCCCCCCTCCTAAGCCGTGCAAGTTGGGGCTTCTAACCTGAAGAGGGGACCTATTGCCCCACCCCGGCCCCCACTCCTGAACCGCGGGTGGGGGTACTTAAGTAAAATAAGGGGGGGGGGACCTATTGTCCTCCCCCCGGCCCCCACCCCTGAGCGGTGGCCCTAAATTGGAAGAAGGGAGGGACCTATTGTCCTCCCCCCCAGCCCTCACCTCTGACCGGTGGGTGGGGGCCCTAAATACCAATAAGGGGGAGGATCTATTGTCCTCCCCCCGGCCCCCACCCATGAGCGGCAGGTGGGGACCCTAAATAAGAATAAAGGGGGGCCTATTGTCCTCCCCACCCACCCCTGAGCAGCGGATGGGGGCCCTAAATAAAAATATAACCCCCCCCCCCAAAAAAGCACAAAACAAAATAAGAACCCATCTTCACCCATGGAGGGCTCCGCACAGACTGAGCTCTGCAGGGCGAGGGAAAGATTATAAAGCCTTGCCCCGCCCTGCCATTAGGCTCAGAGCACTCTGGTTGGTTGGTTTAAGCCATCCAATCAGAGTGCTCTGACAGGTAAATGAAGAGACTGACAGGTAAGTCTCTACATTTATCAGTCACAGCACTCTGATTGCTTAGCTTGAAATCTAGCCAATCAGAGTGCTCTGTGTCATTTTACACAGCATGGGAAGGTTCTTTGGAATTTTCCCACGCTGTGTAATTTGACTCATAACTCTCTGATTGGTTACTTTCAATTAACCAACCAGAGTGTTGTTATGATTAGGTAGGGGTTAATTCATTTTTTGTGAGGGATGTGACTAGGGGTTTGGGGACCCCTAGTCACCTGGGGGGGTTATATTTTTATTTAGGGCCCCCACCCACCGCTCAGGGGTTGGGTCCAGGGGGGTGGACAATAGGTCCCCCCTTATTCTAATTTAGCGCCCCCACCCACCGCTCAGGGGTGGGGGCTGGGGGAAGGACAATAGATCCCCCCTTATTCTAATTTAGCGCCCCCCACCCACCGCTCAGGGGTGGAGCCATGGGGGAAAGGACAATAGGTCCCCCCCCCATTATTTTATTTTAGGGCCCCCACCAGCCGCTCAGGGGTGGGGGCCAGGGGGAGGACAATAGGTCCCCCTCCTATTCTAATTTATGGCCCCCCACCCACCGTTTAGGGGTGGGGGCCAAGGGGGGGAGGACAATAGGTCCCCCCTTGAAGTAATTTAGGTTTCACCCCCCTTATTCTAATTTAGCGCCCCCACCCACCGCTCAGGGGTGGGGGCCAGGGGGGAGGACAATAGGTCCCCCTTATTCTAATTTAGGTCCCCCACCCACCACTCAAGGGTGGGAGCTGTGGGGGGAGGACAGTAGGTCCCCCCATTATTTTACTTTAGGGCCCCCACCAGCCACTCAGGGGTGGTGGCCAGGGGGGGAGGACAATAGGTCCCCCCTCCTATTCTAATTTATGGCCCCCACCCACCGCTCAGGGGTGGGGGCCAAAGGGGGGAGGACAAAAGGTCCCCCCCCTTGAAGTAATTTAGGTTCCCCCCTTATTCTAATTTAGCGACCCCACCCACCGCTCAGGGGTGGGGGCCAGGGGGGAGGACAATAGGTCACCCCCTTATTCTAATTTAGGGCCCCCACCCACCACTCAAGGGTGGGGGCCATGGGGGGAGGACAATAGGTCCCTGCTATTATTTTACTTTAGGGCGACCACCAGCCGCTCTGGGGTGGAGGCCAGGGGGGGAGGACAATAGGTCCCCCCTCCTATTCTAATTTATGGCCCCTACTTTAGGGCGCCCACCAGCCGCTCTGGGGTGGGGGCCAGGGGGAAGGGCCCCCCCTTTTTTTTACTTTAGGGCCCCCACCCACCCCCGGGTGTTGCTGACGTTGCACGTGGGTTTGCCTATATGTGTTGGTCAGGGCCCTTGGGCTTGCACCTAGAACAGGAGGTTCGGGAAAATATTTGGAGGGGAGAATTTGTTGAGATTTTTTCCCTTCTCCACATGTAGGAGGCTCCTCCTTTGGTGGAAAAGGACGGGAAAGAATCAGAAATAGACCAGGAGAAATACCGGAAGATCCCTAAGAATTTCGGGAATTGGATTTGCGCGTTTGAGATCCTCGCCAGTGTCATGAAGTGCTCCGCATTGTTCTAATACCAGGCTACCATTTGGAATGCTTGTCGTACCTATGGCAGTCTGGGGTGGTGGAAATACGATGAGCAATTCCGTCAATGGTTGGCGGTGCGCCCCTCAATTTCATGGGACCAGATGGACATTGGCCTCTGGCTCTCCATTAACACCCGCCCGGTTCTCTTCCATTAAGACCCGGGTGGGTTCTTGTCCTTTCTTGGGGGGACCGAGGGGAGGTGTTGTTAGAAACTAATGACAGTCAATGCAAGTGGGGGGCATCTTGCCATTTCAAACACAAATGTTCCACCTGCGGGTGAGCCCATCTCGTCTCCTGCTGCTTCAAGCAGGGTAAAGTTGCAGAGAAAGGGGATTTAGGGTCAAAAGGCGATTACACCGGTGGTCGTAAGCACGATGCACCCTTGGCTCGTCAGTTATAGGAATCGTCGGGCAACCGACATCCTACTGGATGGGTTTGAGCATGGGTTTTTGGATTCCTTTCACCTGTCGCCCCCCCCTTCCCCTCTGGTTCAGAAGTTCCCACCAGGCCCGGACTGGCCATCGGGCAAACTGGGCAAATGCCTGGTGGGCCGCGGTGGCCAGGGGCCGAGGCCGGCAGGGGAAGTCCCAGGATCTCCCCTGCCGGTCTATGCAGGGCCGGCACTATGCGAGCGCCGGCCCCGATGTTTTCCATGGCGGGCCGGTGGGGAGATCAAAGATCTCCCTCACCGACCCACATGATGTTACACGCAGCCGCCGGCGGGGAGAGAGGGTGGGAGACAGCCAGCCTGGGAGGAGGACTCGGCGGAGCTCTAACTTGCAGCTCCGCCGGGTTTCTCTTGCGAGATCCGGATGGTTGCCATGGCAACCGTCCGGGTCTCGCGAGATTGAACTCTAGCCTTCACTTACCACGAGGACCACCAGGGATGGATGTCAGCAGCAGGATCCCCACCCTTCCAGGCTACAGGTAAGAAAGGGGGGGGGGTATAATGTATTTTTTTATTATAAACATTTTTTTCTTCAAGACTATAGTGGAAAGTGGGACCACTAAAAGCCACAGGCAGATAGGGACGCCTGACCAATTCTGTAGGCCTTTTAGAGTAACAATAATGATGATTATGATATTTAATAAGGAATTATTTTTGTCACTTTGCCCCTACCTGTGACACAGACAAGTGTTAAAAGAATTATTCCTGTGTTTTGATTCTGATCCCTATAGCATAGGAAGCCCCCATCCTGCCCCTTTCCAAACCTAATGCCATTTTTAGAACTAAATATACAGCCAGCAATAACAAACTTTCACCAATACTTTTTTACTATTTATAAAGCATCCCACTTAACAGAAATATCTGCTATACTTATTTAACATCCAGTGTTCAGTGGAATTACCTAACATAACACACACATCACCCTCACACAGCACCCTAACACACACATCACCCTCACACAGCACCCTAACACACAGCACCCTCACTCACACATCTTCCTAACACATACAGCACCCTAACACATACATCAGCCTAACACCCTCATCACCCTCACTCACACACACAGAACCCTCACACAGCACCCTAACACACACACACACACATCACCCTTGCACAGCACCCTGACACACACAGCACCCTGACACACACAGCACCCTAACACACACAGCACCCTCACACACACATCACCCTCACACAGCATCCTAACACACACTGCACACCTCACACACACACACACACACACACACTATACTCCTCACAAATGCACACTACAGCCTTCACACTACACACAGCAACCCCCAAACACGCTGCACCACTCATACACACACAATACTTCCAAACATATATGTATATATACTACAGAACCCCTCACACACATACTGCACCCCTAAACATATTATGTTCCAGACAAACACTAGATTGCTTACCCAACTCTGGATCATCTACAGATATACAAACACTAGATCTGTATATACACTCTGAATACGCTATACACACACACACACACTAGATCTCCTATACACACTCCTGAGTCCTTCAAACATACACTAGATCCCCTACATACAGACGCTGCACTACCTACACATACACTACATTTCTGACATACACACTCTGGATCCCATATGCACACACTAGATTCCATGTAAGAAAACACATAGTGTCTCCATAAATGGGATACAGTGAGTATCCCAATTATGGAAACCCCTGAGACAAGTTTGTAGCAAACATAACGCAAGCATGTTATTAAATTCGCTTGCGCTGTGCAGAACAAATACAGGGCCCTTTTCTCATGCCCTGGAAAAGCATTGAACCAACATGCTCATTTTGAGATAGGGCGTGCTTGTCATTGGGGATGACAAAACACACCCTATCTGGCTCCGACCCTTTTTCAGTGGGCCGCTGTGAATAAAAAATGCCCGGGCCGAATTTTTTCCCCAGTCCGGCCCTGGTTCCCACGGTTGGTTCGGGAAAAACTATGTAAAGAGGAGTTGTTGGGTCGGATGGCTGGTCCCTTCAGGGACTCCCCATTCCCGGAAATGCCGGTCTCCCCTTTGTTCCATATCCTGCTTTTACTTTGAATGCTTCGGCACATTCTTGGACTGGGTGGTGAGGAAGGAGGCTGGGATTGACTCCTTGCTACACTACCTCGATGATATCCTTTTTGTGGGTCCCGCCGATTCACCAGCCTATGCACTGCTGCGGGTTTTGGGTGAGGTGTTCCATCGGTTTGGGGTCCCGTTAGCACATGACAAGACGGTGGGCCTGGTTACTTGTCTCAGCTTTCTGGGCATTGAGATTGACTCTTTGGTGGGGGAATGCTGCTTACCTTTGGATAACATTCAATGCTTACGGTGCAAGGTAGCCTTGGCCATAGGGCTGCGCAAGATTCAGCAGCGCTGCCTGCAGTCGCTCCTGGGTAAGCTGAATTTTGCCTTTCGGATCATGCCAGTGGGGCGGGTTTTAACCGGTGTCTGGCTGCTGTGACGTCATTTAATTTGTCTCACTCGGCCGCTGCGGTAGGATTTGGCGGTTTGGGACTCCTTCTTGGCTGCATATATTGGCCGGCCCTACTGGCAAATGCCAGAGTTTTCTAACGCCGACCTCCACCTCTTTACGGACATGGCTGGCTCTGTGGGGTTTGGTGCCATTCTGGGCTCTAGTTGGTGTGCTGCTGTGTGGCCGGACAGTTGGCATGTCTCTGGGCTCACAAAGAATTTGGCCTATTTGGAGCTTTTCCCCATTTTGGTGGCGGTGGAGGTCTCACTGCGACAATTTGGGGGTTGTTCAGGCCATTAATCGGTTGACAGCCTCCTCCCCTCTGGTGGTTTGCTTGCTTAGGCACTTGGTACTTCGATGTTTGTGTCTCAATGTGTATTGTAGGGCAGAGCATATACCGGGAGTTCACAATGTGATGGCAGAGGCTCTCTCATTCACAGTGGTCAGAGTTTCGGGCAGTCGCCCCGCAGGCGGATCTGAATGGGTCCGTGGATCGGTTTCCAAGGCCACTTGGACTCGCTACAGTAAGGTGTGGGGTGAATGGGAGCAATGGGAGCTGGAGTTGGGTGGTTTTGGTACCACAGCCCAGCGTATCGGGGGGCTACTGCAGCTCTTGAACCACTGGGAATCGGAGGGTAAGTCTCCCTCTGCGATCTCTGCACGTTTTTCCGGTCTTAGCTTCCTATTTAAGCTGTGCGGGTGGGAAGATTCGACTAAAGCGTTTGTAGTGTGTCAGGCGCTTAAGGGCCTGTGGCACCGGGCTGTTTCAGTAAATGCACGGCGGCCGGTTTCCGTGGTGCTACTGTCGAGACTCTGTGGGGTGCTCCCGCAAGTCTGTTACTCAGTGTTTGAGGCCTGTCTGTTTAAGTTGGCCTATTCCCTGGCATTCTTTGGGGCCATGCACATTGGGGAATTGGTGAGCCCTAGTAGGAGCAGCCATGGAGGGGGTGTTGTTTGCCAACGTTCAGTGCGAGCCGGTGCAGATTTTTTTTCTGATCTGGTGCTCTAAAATGGATGTCCTCGGGAAGGGTAAATGGGTGCGATTGAGTGTTGTCCCTGGTTCATTTATTTGCCCGGTTGCTTCCTTTCGTGAATTCTGCGAGCTGCACCCAATTTCAGGGGGAACCGTACTGGGTGCGATCTGGTTAGACAGGAAGGATTCAACACGACATGCACACAGGCATCCACTGGTAGGATCTACATTGGATCAAGGGTTAGGGGACAGCCACTAAATGTTGATTTTATTCACAGATCAAGTGAAAAGTGACCAATGGAGGGAAAAAGGATGACCAGTATAATAAATATGTAAATATACACATATTTCACCCCTATGGGTTTCTTTTTCACACTTGATCTGTTAAAGGACCACTCTAGTGCCAGGAAAACATACTCGTTTTCCTGGCACTAGAGTGCCCTGAGGGTGCCCCCACCCTCAGGGACCCACTCCCGCCGGGCTCTGGGGGGAGGAAGGGGTTAAACTTACCTCTTTCTCCAGCGCCGGGCGGGGAGCTCTACTCCTCCTCCTCTTCTTCCTCGCGACGTCATCGGCTGAATGCGCATGCGCGGCAGGAGCCGCGCTCGCATTCAGCCGGTCGCATAGGAAAGCATTCATAATGCTTTCCTATGGACGCTTGCGTGCTCTCACTGTGATTTTCACAGTGAGAAGCACGCAAGCGCCTCTAGCGGCTGTCAGTGAGACAGCCACTAGAGGCTCTGGAGGCTGGCTTAACCCTCAGAATAAACAGCAGTTTCTCTGAAACTGCTATGTTTATAAAAAAAAGGGTAAAAGCTAGCTGGACTTGGCACCCAGACCACTTCATTAAGCTGAAGTGGTCTGGGTGCCTAGAGTGGTCCTTTAACAAAAAGCACCTATTAGTGTATTGCATTATATATATATATATATATATATATAGACATAATGTTTAGATTTTGCAGTATACTGATTGGACCATTTTTGGTTAGTCCGAATAATTTTTCCAAAATTGCCAAAAACATTTTTTTTACAACTCAATTTGTTGAGTAAGGTTTAAGCCTTTCACACTGGGACAAATTGCAAGTGCAATTGGTTATGCAAAAAATGTTGTTTACAAATGTACCCCTTTAAGGACCCATTTTCCCCTTTAAGGCAGCAGAGACGGCATTAACATTAGAGGCTGCACCACTATCACTTGCTACCCATTTACAAAATTGTGAGAGAAAGTACTGTTTAAGCTGAAAGTGTGGGCCAATTTTCTCAGCCCATCACTAGCTGCCTATTACCACAACTGTATAAAAAAAGTAATGTACCAGCTATCAGCAGTGCCTAGTCCGAGATTTCCTCATTGAAGCCTTAGATCTGGGTTGGTCAACTGTAACGGAATGCAGTATATTAGTCCACGATATATCCGTTGGTATCCTCAGGAAATCCACAGTCAGAACAGAAAGCACGGCAATATTCCCCATCCTCCCAATAACCGGACGAAACACAGTTTGGGAGTCAACTAACTCAGTTTATTCGCAAGCTGGCATATTTAAGCAGTTCCCCATGCAAGGGGTTTCCACACAGATAATCCAGGGGATTTCTCCCAACAGGCATTGTGACTTTCCCAATAGGCACCGCTGCACGAGAGGGATACTCCCACTAAAATGGACGATTAAGTGGATTATCCCCTCGTGCAGCAAAACCGACAATTTACTTTAAAATATATATTTTACACAATATTCGGTACTTTGCGCTGGCGGAACGTTCGGCAGATAGCTGGGGTCGGAGCGCATACTTTGTGAGAATACCGCTCCGATCCCAGCTGAATTGACCGAACGCCGCACAGAATACATTCAAACATTGAGTTCGGTTTAAAAGTACCGAATCATTATGGGGAACATAATGTACCGAACGCGGAACTCCCGAACGCTCTGGAAGTCCAGCGGTGTTCGGATCATCGAGTAGCTGTTTTCAGTTCCAGGCTCTCGACGACCGAACACCGCTGCAGAGACAAAGGATCCAAGATGGCCGACCGCCGCATGGTCGGTAGTCGAACGGCGGCCACCTAGGAGAGCCCTTAATTACCGATTGCAACATTGTTGCAATCGGTTAATTGGTGCCACACGACTTGTGAATGTGTGGTCTACCTGGGGAGCCCGCATTCGTACGGCGAACGGCTGGGATAGCCGTGTTTCGTCGAACGAATGCTTTGTATGCTGGCAGCGTACGGCTGCCAGTATGCGAACGGCCATAACACAGCACTTATACAGGTAAGGACTTACAGTATACATTCAGCCTATGGACAACCTGCAATACATATAGTTCAGAAGTGGCTAGGTTTGCCACAGCAACTCAAGATGTTCTGGACCACTACATCTCATTTCATGCTTTGCAATCATTATTACTGTAAGAGCATTATGGTAGATGTAGCCCACAAGATGTGGTAACAAAGGTTGAGATGGACAAGTTGGCAATAGACGTGAGGAGCAGAAACGCTGCACATATTGACTCCAAGAAGCATGGCCATTTCAAATTGACATGGTGCTTGAAGTAACATTAAGTCTCATACAAATTAAAGTGTTTAGCTCAACTCTAAGTGCATTGCTCTCAATACAGCTGCCTAATTGCCTGCTGATACACAGGTTGGTTAAGGGTATGGGAATATAAAACTTAAATTCTCAAATCCAGTTTGGGATTTGAATCTACTATTGAAAGAGCTATGCATGGCATAGAACATTTTGAACATTAAGCTACAGTCCTTCAAGACCAATTTTTTTTGGCTATTAGTTCCGTGAAGAGTGTTGGGCAAGTTGCAGGCTTTGTCTATAAAAGTACCATATCTGGTAATGCATCTAAACAAAGCAGTTCTTTGGATGGTTCCATTCTTCCAGTGTAAATTTTCATCCACCTCAAATATCTATCAGAAGGTTGATCAGCCTTCATTTTGTTCCAATCCCTTAATAGATTTGGAGAAATTCATCTTCAAGTGAAGCAAGGGAAAATGAAATTTTGCTTACCATAGATTTCTTTTCATTTAGTCCTTGCAGCAGTCAATCAATTACCTCCCTATCGTATAGTGTATTGTTAAGTAGCTTTTATTTTAAATTATATATATATATATATATAGATATTTAAAAAAAATTTTTTTACATATAAATTTTAAATATCTCTGGTGACAGTAAGACAAAAACACTTTATGTTTATGTAGTTGTGTCCCTAGTAGGGCGGACGATTATCAATCTTGTAGAACTGGCAATTATGCAGGAATTGAAGAGGACAATAACAAGTTATAACTTATCAATGTTCTACCTCTTCCTTGTAAGCTGGTTCCCACATTCTTTGCACTTGTGATTTCTAGCCATGACACTTTAGGCACCAAAACAACTTTATCTTAATAAAACCATTTTGGTGTATAGATCTTGCCCCTGCAGTCTCTGCCATTTAGGCAGAGTACCTCAGTCAGTCGCTGCTTCCTAGTACTTGCGAGCACCATAAGCACTGCACTGGAACACCATAACCACAGTAAACCCCACAAACCGCCGCAGCTTGGTTGGGGTCTCGCTGTCCTCCACCCACCCTGGACCCAAGACTAGGATCCAGCTTCCAGTGGGTAGACCTCTCTAAGTCCACAGAGTGAAGTAGGCTGCTCTTATAAGAGCAAGTGTTGTGATCAAAGGGAGTATAGTGATTATAGCAATCCTCAGAGTTGATATAGCTCTCCAATCCCCCAAACATGAGCCTAGACTTCATGAAGGGGTAAACTGTTCTGTTTAATGGCAGCCACAACTGGCCTTTTATGACAGTCCCCATGCAAGGGCACTCCCCCCGTGGACCTGAGAGTAGACTACAGTAAAAACATACACACAATTGTATTGGCTCTCAGGTCCAGGACACTCCCATACAAAACAAGACAATTCCTCCCCTATGCCTGGGAGATAATTGAGTCAGGAACTGCACTCAATTATCTCCAAGCACAAAAAAAAAACAACTTTTAACAACACCCCGAAAGTACCCCCAAAACCCATGGAAACCCCACAAAAGTTACATCCCATGATAGCCCTGATCTGGGTGACCAACATATCCAAAAATCCCCCAGATCAGTTCAGGAATTTCCTGGAAGTCTTATTGTTGACCGACCGCACGCATGGTCACTTGCCCAAAACAGTTCCAGAGAATCAGGGCTAAACTAGAAAATGAGAAATTGATAGCTAAAGAATGCAAAACCAACCCCAATTTTTTTTTCAAGTACATCAATTCTAAAAAAATGAAAGTGTAGGTACACTGGAAACAGAGTTGGGTTTATTAACTAATGAAGACCAGGAAAAAGCAGAAATGTTAAATAACTATTTTTCTTCAGTATATATTAATGAGAATCCTATGGCAAGAGATATGCAAATGATTGCTGCAAAAAACTTGCAGATAACTTGTGATTGGATAACTCGAGACAAGGTGCTACAGCTATTAAAGAAAATTAATGTAAATAAAGCTCCGGGGCCTGACGGTATTCACCCACGAGTACTTAAGGAGCTAAGTGGGGAAATAAGTGAACCTCTGTATTTCATTTTTCAAGATTCTTTTGTTTCAGGTGTTGTACCGGAGGATTGGAGGAAGGCAGATGTTGTTCCTATATTTAAAAAGGGTTCAAAACCCTTGCCTGGAAATTATAGACCTGTGAGCTTAACTTCTGTAACTGGGAAAATATTTGAAGGGCTATTAAGGGATAATATTCAGGAATTCATTGGGAAGAACTTTGTGATTAGCAATAATCAGCATGGTTTTATGAAACATAGGTCATGTCAAACTAACCTAATTGCATTCTACAAAGAAGTAAGTAGAAGTATAGATCAGGGTGTTGCAGTGGATGTGATCTACTTGGATTTTGTCAAGGCATTTGATACGGTTCCTCACAATAGGTTAGTCTTCAAACTAAAAGAAATTGGTCTAGATGAATATTCTTGTTCTTGGGTAGAACATTGGCTTAAGGATAGAGTACAACGAGTTGTAATTAATGGTAAATTTTCAGGCTGGACTAAAGTGGTAAATGGTGTCCCTCAGGTTCTCTTTTAGGACCACTTCTATTTAACATATTTATAAATGATCTTGAAACGGGCATTGAAAGCCATGTATCAGTGTTTGCAGATGACACAAAACTTTGTAAAGTAATAAAATGTGAGCAGGATATTGCTTTACTGCAGATGGATTTGGATAGATTAGGGGCCTGGGCACTAAAATGGCAGATGAAATTTAACGTAGAGAAGTGCAAAGTTATGCACTTCGGGGTTAAAAATGCACAAGCAACTTACACACTAAATGGTAGTGAATTAGGAATAACCACACATGAGAAGGATTTGGGAATTGTTATAGACAACAAATTAGGCAGCAATATGCAATGTCAATCTGCAGTTGCTAAGGCCAGTAAGGTTTTGTCATGTATAATTCTAAAGAAGCCCAATCTTGACCCTAACTCCCCATCCAACTATCATCCTATCTCGCTACTGCCTTTTGCATCCAAGATCCTTGAAATAATTGTGGATGCGAGATTGACAGACTTCCTCGAATCAAACTCTCTGCTAGACCCGCTTCAGTCTGGTTTCCGCGCTAAGCACTCAGTGGAAACGGCACTGACCAAAGTATCCAATGATCTACTCGCTGCAAAATCTCGTGGTCACTACTCTATCCTAATTCTCCTTGACCTGTTTGCGGCTTTTGACACTGTTGATCATCAACAGCTTCTTCTCATCCTTAGCAATATTGGTCTACAAAATATTGCTCTCTCCTGGTGCTCCTCCTACCTCTCCCAGCGCTCTTTCAGTGTTTCTTTCTCTGGCTCTGCTTCTTCTCCCCAACTCCTCTCTGTTGGTGTCCCTGAAGGTTCAGTCCTTGGTCCCCTACTGTTCTCCATCTATACTGCCTCCCTTGGTAAACTCATTAGCTCCTTTGGCTTCCAATATAATTTCTATGCAGATGACACGCAAATCTACCTGTCCTCTCCTGATCTCTCCCCGTCCCTCTTGACTAGTGTCTCTGACTGCCTCTCTGTTGTTTCTAACTGGATGGCTGCCCACTTCCTTAAACTAAACTTGACCAAAACTGAAATTCTGGTCTTTCCTCCCTCAAGTGTTGTTACTCCTGTGTCTGTCTCCCTCCAAGTCAATGGTGCTACCATCAGCTCCACCACGCAGGCTCACTGCTTAGGTGTTCTCTTTGACTCCGACCTCTCCTTCAAGCCTCATGTTCACTCTATCGCCAAATCCTGTCATTTCCATCTCAAAAATATTGCGCGCATCCGCCCCTACTTAACGCCAGATGCGACTAAGGTGTTGGTCCATTCCACTGTACTTTCTCGCCTTGACTACTGTAATCCGCAACTTGTGCTGTTACAGTCCATAATGAATGCGGCGGCGAGGCTCATCTTCCTGTCCGCCCGCACCTCCCATGCCTCACCCTTCTGTCAGTACCTACACATTGGCTTCCTATAAAATATAGAGCTCAATTTGCTCAATTGCTTTCAAATGTCTACATAATGCTGCTCCCACCTATCTATCCTCCCTTATACACAAGTATATCCCGTCTAGGCCCTTACGATCTGCTGAAGACTTATGTCTATCTTCTATCCGTACTCCCACCTCTGATGCTCGCCTTCAAGATTTCTCGAGGGCTGCACCGTTCCTGTGGAACTCGCTTCCCTCCTCCGTTAGATGCTCACCCAGTCTCCACTCCTTCAAAAAATCATTAAAAACCCACTTCTTCATAAAAGCGTATCAATTAAACTCTTAATAGCTCCCAACTGATTCCTCTTCTGCAACTGTCACTAGTCTAATACTATCCTTACCTTTTGTGTAATTTTACCTAACTCCCTCTAGCATGTAAGCTCATTGAGCAGGGCCCTCAACCCCTCTGTTCCTGTGTGTCCAACTTGTCTGGTTACAATTACATGTCTGTTCGTCCACCCATTGTAAAGCGCTGCGGAATTTGACGGCGCTCTATAAATAATATAATAATAATATAAATAGCGGCATAAATTCTCGGGATGAAAATATAATTTTGTCTCTTTAGAAATCGCTGGTAAGACCACACCTTGAATATGCTGTGCAATTTTGGGCGCCTGTTCTAAAGAAAGATATCATGGCACTAGAAAAAGTCCAGAGACGAGCTACACAATTGATAAAAGGAATGGAGCATTTTAGTTATGAAGAAAGGTTAAAAAGATTTAATCTGTTTAGTTTGGAAAAACAGCGCCTGAGAGGGGATATGATAAATGTATCCAAATATATTCGGGGCCAGTACAAACCTTTATCTGAAAATCTATTCATAAACAGGGCTATACATAGGACACGAGGTCACACATTTAGGCTGGAAGAAAGGAGATTTCATCTAAGGCAAAGAAAAGTTTTTTTTTTTTACAGTAAGAGCAATAAGGATATGGAATTCTCTGCCTGAAGAGGTGGTTTTGTCAGAGTCACTACAGATGTTTAAACTCCAATTGGATAAATACTTACAAAAACATAACATATAGGGATATAATTTCTAATTAGTGGGATAATAGCTGCTTGATACAAGGAGACATCTGACTGCTATTTTGGGGTCAAGAAGGAATTTTTTCCTAGTTTGTGGCAAAATTGGAAGCGCTTCGGACTATGTTTTTTGCCTTCTTTTGGATCAACAGCAACAACATATGTGAGGAAGGCTGAACTTGATGGACGCAAGTCTCTTTTCAGCTATGTAACTATGTAGCTATGTAACACTGCGGTTAGAACCATTTCAAGGTGTTAACAGGTGTTAACAAGCTCTTGGGTGGTCCCTGGTTTGTGCGGTTGTTCAGTAGTTGAACGGGACAATGTTAGAACAGGAGGGGAATGCAATCTACCGAACAGAATAGCAAAAAGGCATGAACAAGGTCTTTTATGAGCAATTTTTCATGGCCCATATTCCTGAGGCAGGATGATGGCAAACAGGCCCCTCCAAGATTAAACAAAAAAACAACATAGGGTAATAACATTTTAAATAAAACACTTGAAATTCTGTGTTAGTCTCACTCACATAGGTGGAGACACTTATAAAGCAGAGAGCGTGAAGGGGCATGATCTATACAGAACAAAACGCTTTATTAAGCTAAAGTTATTTTGGTGCTTACAGTGTCCCTTTAAAGGAAACTGATTTTATGCTAGGTCATAATAGGTAGCAGGAATGTCCATTTACACACTTCAGAACAAGTATAGTTTACTATAGCCGACAAAGATCCTTCTCTCTTTAAAGAACTATCTGCTGCATAAAATAAAAACATTCTAAAGTACGATTTACAATTTCCATTGGTTAAAGAAAAGACAAGACAAGATCAAGTGAGAATACTTTTATTTAAATATTTAGTTATTCATAGAAAATTGCTATTAATAATTAACACTAATATGTGTTTAATTTTTGTGGTACCATACAGGATCGGCGACCCCTTTCTGTTTGTCAAGAACAATCTTATAGGCTTTACATGGATCAAAACAACCGTGTAGAAATATACAGTGGTGTAATGTAACAAGTGTATAAATGCATTTGATCTGTCTATATACACACACACATCATCTATACATATTAACACCATTTATATATAGTTCTGTTAATCAGTAAACTTGATCATCATTTTGGAAATTATGATAAAATGAATGGTTTACGTAACTATTAATCTCTTTGACACTGATGGTTCAGTTCATTTATTTAAATTACTTCATTCTGTTTTACTTTTTCCATAATCCAAAGCATTTATATTATTTTTACTCCACAATATTAAGAAGAAGCAAACCTTGTGCTACTGTACTATGCATCACAATAATGATGACAATGACAACATATGGTTGCGCAAAATATTGTTTGCACAAAGCAGATTCCTGCAACAAAAAAATCTATGCTATAGGCAAATAATAAGTAATAAGCCCGGTTAACGGATTACTGCAACCACCATGACCTTTTCAGTGATTTGAAGTGGTCATGGTGGTAGGAGCTTGTATGTTTTGCGGTTCATCCAGAAATGCTGCACATACAAAGTATGATATTGGTAATTGAATGCCAGGGGCTAGTTAAATCCTCCAGCACATGAGGCTTAGGCTTAGCGGAACTCTGTTATGGCTGCCTAATGTTAATTCTGGGCATATTTTATGTCTGGTGTAAGCGCACACAGTGCACTGGTGACAGATGTGCTTAGTTATTATCCTTGGGGAAGCTCCTTCTCCACTCCCTGCCTCCCTTCATTTATTTAGCCCTCCCCACCCATTTATTTCACAGCCCAGAGCCCATATATACTCTGAGATGGAGGGGAAAGATTAGCACTCTTTGTCTGGCACTGGATTAGAGACCTAATAGTAATGTCCATAAGGGCATTTTAGCTTACAAAAAGAGTGTTTAAAATGGGTTAGAGTAACACATTAAGCTCCCTTGCAAGGTAACATGTAACTAAAAGCACACTTGCCATAAATATATTATTTTGTACAAATTATTCTGCATTTCCTTTCCTTTAAAAGGCACTACCATCTTCTTGTTCATCTGCAAAAGTACATGAAGTGGCCGGTCTTGTTTATATATATAATATATATATATATAAATAAAATTTGTTCAAAGTGAGTTTAACTTCCTCAATTTTTAAATTCGCAAATTTAAATAGCAAGGCATAATAAAAAAGACACTCCACTGCCTAAACAAAAATGAATAAATAAAATGCACTATACCCCCAATGAAAACATGCTTGCATTTAATTATTTTTTTTTATTGTGGGAATATATAAAACCAGCTTGCAAAACTCATCTCTTGTCTTTGCCTTTGCAAGCCTTCCCCTTCTAACCCAGCCCAGACTTTCTGTGGCTGTCCAATCACAGGCTTCCCATTGCAGCTCAATTAGGTCTTAAAAAGCAGGCAATTGCTTAGAGCACCTGACTTGCAGAGTAAAGCTCCAATGAGCTGAACAAGGAAGTAACATGAGCAATTGTTTGACAGCCAGGGGGTGTAACCATGTTAAGTTATAAAAAGTGCAAATATCTATTTAAGTCTACACTTTTTGTAATCTAAAAAAAAAATAAAGTACATACTCCTAATGGATCCGGAGTGTCCCTTTAAGCTCTTTGGTCAGATTATACAGAAGATTATGACTCCCACAGCTGTAGGCCGTATTGGAAAATAGTAGTTCTGATTGTAGAAGGTAAAAATATAGGCAGACTTTAGTTTTGTACAAAATAATATCTAATGACAGCCTTTTAAGATTTGTATGGTGACTTACATATATAATTAAATATTGCTTAAATAGTTTGCAGAATTATATGTATGTGTAACATAAACTGTTATGCATATACATAAATACATGTATACATAATTATATACACATATACTAAAATTGTGGGATTGTAACAGTCATTTTTCCATCACATCAGACCAATATAAAAATAAGCATTGATGGTTGTTAGGATCATTAGTGATATTGTAGTCACCATTCCCTGTAGTTTACCTTTAACCCCTTTCCCGTGAAGACTTTTGAGAAGATAGTTTTAGTACTTTATGTTAGGTACCGACATAAGTTGTTTATTTTCAGCTTTCAGATCTCAAAAAATGCATTTTTTGTTAATCTCCATTGCCATAAACACCCAGAATGTGTAAAAACTGGATATTTAAATTAAGGCAGGTAACACTGTATTAGTGTACATTTTTTAAAACTCAAAAATAAGAGGTATTGTTTATTTGGGATTAGTTCACCTTTCTAAAATACTAAACGGTGTTAAACCAGATAAGCATCTATTTAGTTATATTAGTTCTAAGAAATTGCGACACTGGGATTAGTTCCACTTTGTAAAACACTAATATAGAGGATAAGCATTTAAAATAATAGCTGCAAAAAAAATAAAATTCCTTTTGGGCATTTCAGTAAACTACCACTTGACAGATGGCCTTTAGGCATAGCTAAGTCAGTTCTCAATGTCTTTGTTACCTCATCTGATGATAGTGTCTTGAGTTCCCGTTGCAACCTGACTTGATTTCAGATTTCTTACCTAGCCCTGTTATATTGGATGTTCCTAAGTTTTTTATTCCCTAGACCTGCATGGGTGATTTTCTTTTTTTTTTCTCATTCAAATGGATGCAACAAGCTAGGGAATTAGCATAGCTGTACATACTAGAAAACCTGGTGAATTGAATGTGGTTGCTTTCAAAGATATTCTAAGAGTTGAATGTTCATATTTTTCTATTGTATTTATACATATATAAAAATTCAAGTATGCTGAAAATGTCTACTGATTTGCAAAAGTTTTAAGTACCAAGGATTACTAAAAGTAGATTCAACAGTACCATTGTCAATTAACTATATTAATCACTTGCTATTTATTATCACTTACAGTATCTCTTTTTTTTTGTAGGGAGGTAGGTACAGCACATTGCCCTCTCTGAGACAAATGCTTTATGGTGTCTTGCTCTCGAACCCCTTTCCGTGCAGAATTATGGATTGTTAAAATGTTGTTTATAGCACTGCTGGAAAGGAGCTGATTGTTTAAACAACTCCTTGTGCTTTCTGGTTTTGCCATGATAGCCCTGAGTCCCCTCTATCAGTTCTCTGACGACATTTAAAACATGATCTTTTAATTTATAGTGGTGCCAAGGATTTGTCAGATTAACCATGTGCATACAGTTTGGATAGGAGGAGGGCAGGCAAGTTCAGCGACACTGAATATTGCAAAAATGTGAATATCTATATTGTCGGTAGTGTAAACAAACACATACAGTGTATTGGCCAAAATGAATTCTGCACCTTTCTAATATTTAGCTACACACCAATAATAGAATGCTGCTTTAATAAGCATATGACTGATTTATAGATTTTGTATCTTCACATTCACAATCCTGTTGTGAAGTATTCACATGTGTGTGGAAAACTATGGAAACTTTATGGGAGACCAAGAAGTTATATTAATGCCTAAGAAGTTTTACGGGCATACTCCGTAAATGTCAAAGATGAAAGGAGGGGTTGTATTTCCTGACTTCTTGAAGCAGACGACTCTCTCTTTCTTTCTGTTGATCCAACTTGGTTTGCATCATGAGTAATTCTTTCTGAAGTTCCTGGATGTGAAAGACAATTAGTGGTGGTTGAATAGAGTGTCTCTTTAAAGTAAAGTCATGTTGAATCAAAATATTGAATTGCAAACAAGCTATTGTGAAGATGAATGCTGATTTTGATCTAGTTTTATAAAGCTTTATAGATTGTAATCATGCTCTTTCTAAACTTTCCTCTCTTTAATTAAAGGTCTTAATAATACTAATCATCATAAAGTCTTTGGTGATTTGGCTGGTTTCACGTGCAGTTACATTGCCAAGAGACAAGTATTACCTTAAATATATTTGCACCTGTCAAGGAAAGTTTTATATTAACTATATGGAATAAAAATGTATATTTATAACTTGTTTTTAAATTGTATTTTACATTTTCGGTGATTCTCTTTAGAGCATGAGCCATTTATTTTTTAATAGAAAAATGTACTTTACAGTTTAAAATAAACATAAGAAATTCTAGAAGTTTTCAAATAAGAGATACAGGTTGTGACGAAACCAACCTTGCCACTGGGCATTGGAGAAGCCTGTTTGCCCGCCTCCTGCCTGCCGACTATGGCCCCTGGGAGATTTGGCCCTTTAAATACAGTATTTGGGCATATTGTATTTTATTATGCTGCTGCTGGCCCTTTAAAAACCATCTGGGGACATACTGTGACTTTTGGGAACAATACCCCTTTAAGACGATGTCCCCAGTATCCCCAGACTTATTTGGGACAATGCTCCTTTAAGACTTTGTCCCCAGTGTCCCCAGACTGTTAATATACTGTGTTCTTGGCTTTCTCCCACTTGGTTCAGTAAATGGGGCTTACTGAACCAAGTACCACACAGGCGGACCACCCAGAAGTGGAAGTGTGCAGGGAGCCTGCTGTAGGTAAATTGGCGACCGCTGGGGGCCCGCCGTTCGACAAACGAACACGTGGCGGCGGCCATCTTTAATTCAGTTGAAGTTTTACCTTCTCCAGATTTCAATGCATTCGACAGCTGGAACGCCGTTCGACAGTTCAACAATTCGAATGGTTGTCGTTTGTGTGTTTGAACTGACTTTAACATGGGAAATAGACCGACCGCACAGCCTGATTCCCTGGAACTGTTTTGGGCATGAAAATGTGCTTGCGGACGGTCAAATAGGACTTTCCCTTAACTTTTTAACCCCTTAACCCCTGAACCGATTTCCCTGATTTTTGAGTATGTGTATATTTCAAGCATGCGGATTCTGAAAATGTATGTTTTATGTGAATGGCATGTATATTTTGGAAGTTATTAATATTTTGTAACAACTGTATTTCTCTGCCTGTGATAATTATATTACCCATTGTGTTCAGTAATCATATCACAGGCAGAGGGGAGGATATTGTGTGGGAGTGTCTGTGTGTATTGTACAGATTGATTGGTTGTATTTCAAAACCCTGTGGGCAGTACTATGTTTGTGGATTGTGAATAAAAGAGGCTGTATGTGCCAGTACAGATCAGTTCTACTTCACCCTCAATTTGGAGTGCCATCTCTCATTGGGGGAATCTGCTACAAGGGATTGCTATGCTCGGCATACTCTCTTGCTATATTCACTGCTAAGCTCTTGTAAAAGTTTGTTCCTGTCCTGCTCTCTGAAGGAGTCCACATGGTTATGGTGTCGGCTGGAGTGCTTGGAGTCCTCAGGAAGCGCTAGGAGCATCCTTCAACGGAGGTACCCAGTCGGGGTGCCAGGTAATCTGTTACACAGGTATCTTTTGCACTTCTTCAAAAATTGGATTCCTATAAGGTTAGCACCTTATTGTGCTGTTTTTCCCCCCCAGTTACTGAGTAATAATCGGTTTTAACAATAGCATGACATATCCCCAGGTGTCCCTATTTAGGGCCCAAATCCCTCTGTTCCGCTTTTCTATCCTAAAATCCCTCTTTTCCAGGAGCTCTATATTGTTGGTGTGTGAGTTTATAACAGAGCTCCACAGAAACAATACTCACAATAATGTGTCTTTAAACTACAAAAAAATGTGTCTATAAATCAGATAAGATAATAAGATAAATTTTTCTTGTTCTAAATTAAATATTAGTAAATTACATTTCATACATTTTCATTAGTAAATCACCTAAAATTTCAGAACAGCTCGTCCCTTGCCAAAACCCCACAATAAAAGTGTCATGCTTTGTCCATTTGAAATGTTAGGAGGTATCATAAGAGTATTATTTACTAAACATTGAATTATAGTGGATTGAAAACCAAATTACAAAATATAGGTTAACATTTTCAAGCTGTGACTATAGCCGAGATGGATCTTTTTCAGTTATTTTGGCATATATGTTACCATATTGTGCAACATGTATGCTGCTACAGTAAAAAAAAAAATAAAAAAAAAATAATAACTGTGAGTAGGGAGTATAGCTCGGAGAATTCCACTGAAGTTTGCATTGCTTTAGCACATAACTGAATAGATCAGGTTCACAGATTACCTTGAATTTAATTAAGTAAGAAATGTCCAAGCCTTGAATACAGAAACTTTGAATACACCTCAATTTCTACATTCATAAAAGAGCTGGGATGATAATTTGGAAAATATTGATTATTCTTTTTAGGTATAGGAACTCTTACAATCGTGGAAGGACAAGGTCTCTTGAGATTTCCATTCATAAAAGCATGACACACATAACTGTAGCAAGTGTGTTAAAAAATGATAAGATTAGAGTCATGTCTACAAATGCTCATTGTTTAGGGAATAAGATCCTTGAACTTGTGGCAATAAGGTCAACTGACAATGTACATTTAGTTGCTGTTACTGAGACATGCAAAAGATAAAAGTGGTTTGCAAGCAATGTAAAAACAACCCTTGTGGCTATCAAACGGGGAAAAAATATATATAAAATATAAATACCCCAATTCAGGAAGTGCAAAAGACTCCTCAATGTCTCTGATATTGGAAATAAAAAATACTAAAAAGCACAACCTAAAAAAATACAAAAGGGAGACCAATAGTGCAGACTGAAAATAAAAAATACGTAATATAAAAAGCTAAAAATACACTCACAAACAAACGTAAAAAATAGGCAGGGTATACTCAGTCCTCTTCAGATGCTTCTTCCCTTTTCAGTGTGGGAACAGTTGCTTAAAATGAAGCACAAAGACGGACCATAGTGTAAAAATTTATAATATTAAAGATAAAGCTTTATTGGACACACTTACAAAATGATAGTAGTAAAAAGGCACTTCAAATCAACATCGATGTCTTCCACCAAAGGAACGATTTCATCATCCAACAATTCCAAAAGACACCAGAGATGAAGAGATCCACAATTAATAATAAAATAACTAAAATAAAGCTTGCCGCCCTATGCGTTTCGTCTGTTAAGACTTCGTCAGGGGCTTGGTGTATATTGATGCCACAAGCCCCTGACGAAGTCTTAACAGACGAAACGCGTAGGGTGGCAAGCTTTATTTTAGTTATTTTATTATTAATTGTGGATCTCTTCATCTCTGGTGTCTTTTGGAATTGTTGGATGATGAAATCGTTCCTTTGGTGGAAGACATCGATGTTGATTTGAAGTGCCTTTTTACTACTATCATTTTGTAAGTGTGTCCAATAAAGCTTTATCTTTAATATTACAGTGGAACCTCGGTTAACGAATGCCTCGGTAAACGAAAAATTCGGTTTACGTATAAAAATTCATTTAAAAAAATGCCTCGGTTTACGTATTTTTTTCACAATACGAAACAAGTGTCCCAGTTTATAGCTCCGCCCCCTGCATACTAAAGTGTGGATAGCACGTGAGTGTGTAGTGTGGAGGTGTTGGAGAGGTTTTGGAGCCATTTTCAGCAAGTTGTGGAGCCTTTTGAAGCCACTTGCAGCAAGTTGTGGAGCCTTTTGGAGCCATTTGCAGCAAGTTGTGGAGCCTTTTGAAGCCACTTGCAGCAAGTTGTGGAGCCTTTTGGAGCCATTTGCAGCAAGTTTTGGAGCCTTTTGGAGCCATTTGCAGCAAGTTGTGGAGCCTTTTGTAGCCATTTGCAGCAGGTTTTGGAGCCTTTTTGGTGCATCTCAAGAAGTGGAAAGGTAGGGAGCTGAGCTTAGTTGTTTGCATGCCTTTTACTGTGTGTTGATGTGTGATGTTTTAAAACATAAAGTTGGATGTTTGAAATGTTATTGCTTGATTAATCATGTCCCTGTACAGTATTTATGCCTTTAAAGTGCACTTTATAAAGAGTTTTGAACAGATAAAATACTTTATTTGACTTTTTTCTCACCTCCTGAACGCATTAATTGGTTTTCAATGCATTCCTATGGGAAACCGTGTTTCGGTTTACGAATTTTTCGCAATACGAAACGTCCCGGAGAACGCATTAAATTCGTAAACCGAGGTCCCACTGTATACATTTTTACACTATGGTCCGTCTTTGTGCTTCATTTTAAGCAACTGTTCCCACACTGAAAAGGGAAGAAGCATATGAAGAGGACTGAGTATACCCTGCCTATTTTTTACGTTTGTTTGTGAGTGTATTTTTAGCTTTTTATATTACGTATTTTTTATTTTCAGTCTGCACTATTGGTCTCCCTTTTGTATTTTTTAGGTTGTGCTTTTTAGTATTTTTTGTTACTGAGACATGGTATGATGAAAAAAATGACTGGGACATAGCAATACCAGGGTACTAATTATATAAAAAAGACAGGGAAGGCAAGAAAGGGGGAGGGGCGAACATACCAGTTTGGGTTACTTTAGAACTTGGGAATCACACAGTAACTCGTGGAGGTGTGATTTATAGCCCCCCCCCAGGACAAATAGAAGAGTTAATGTACTAGTTGAGGAAACAGCTAAAATGACAATGAAGGGGGATGTTATCATCATGGGTGACTTTAATCTTCGTGATGTGAACTGGAAAACCAAAATAGTTACTTGTGCCAGGAGCACACATATTCTAAAACTCCCTACTGGGATTGTCTCTAAAACAAGTCGTTGAGGAGCCAAGTAGATTTAGTGTTAACAAATGGAGATTTAGTATCAGATTTTACTGTAGGTGAAAGATTAGGATCCAGCGATCATCAGTCAATGTGGTTTAATATAAGAAAAGTGACTGAGTCACACCACACAAAAACAAAAAGTTTTAGATTTTAGAAAAAGAGACTTTTCTAAAATTAAAATATGCGTAAAGGAGTTCTTTTCAGACTGAAGCAATTTAAATGGAGCCCAAGAGAAATGGGAATATTTAAAAATTGCACTAGTGAAAGCAACAGAAAATTCCATCAGGCTTGTCAATAAGAGTAGAAAAAATAAGAAACCACTGTGGTACTCCGCAGAAGTGGCCGAAATAGTAAAAAACTAAAAGTTAGCATTTAGTAATTATAAAAAAACAAAACAAAAAAAACAGGGTGAGGAAGACAGGCAGATCTACAAGATTAAGCAGAAAGAGGCAAAGCAAGTTATAAGAGCCTCCAAAGCACACACAGAAGAGAAAATAGCACAGTCGGTATAAAAAACAAAACGGGATAAAATAGTTTTTAGATACATAAATGGGAAAAGAAAAGTAAACCAATGATTAGTTAGATTAAAACCAAAAGAAGAAGAGCATAAATGCTTAGCCGAGTGCCTCAATGAATATTTTTGTTCAGCATTTACAGATGAAAATGAAGGAGAGGGACAGAGAAAGAGGTTCTATTTCAACTGTCAAAAGTAAAGACAAATAAATTGATGAGGCCTGATGGGATACACCCAAAGTTATTAAAAGAACGTAGTGGTGTACTAGTAAAACCATTTATGGATTTCTTTTACCAATCATTGTTAACAGCAGTAGTCCCAGAAGACAGGAAATTTGTGAATGTTGTGCCCATTCACAAGAAAGGTAGTAAGGAGGAGTCTGGCAACTATAGGCCACTTAGACAACATGGGCTTACTTCAGGGAGATCTTGTCAAACTAATCCTATTGATTTCTTTTGATTGGGTAACTAAAATAATAGATCAGGGTGGTGCAGTAGACATTGCTTACGTAGATTTCAGTAAGGCTTTTGACACTGTTGCACATAGAAGACTTATCAATAAACTGCAATGTTTAAGTTTGGATTCCAATAGTGTTGAATGGGTTAGGCAGTGGCTGAATGACAGGCAACAGACGGTTGTAGTTATTGGAGTATATTCAAAGCAAGGTCTAGTTACCAGTGGGGTACCTCAGGGATCTGTACTTGGACCCATTCACTTTTAATATTTTTATTAGTGATATTGCAGAAGGTCTTGATGGTAAGGTACCGTATGTCTTTTTGCTGATACAAAAATCTGCAACAGGTTTGATGTTCCAGGAGGGATAAGCCAAGTAGCAAATGATTTAGGTTAATTTGAAAAATGGTCAGAGCTGTGGCAACTGACATATAATGTGGATAAGTGCAAGATAATGCATCTGGGCATAAAAACCCAAGGGCAGAGTATAGAATATTTGATACGTTACTAACCTGAACATCTGAGGAAAAGGATTAAGCCGTAATGATTTCAGATGACTTAAAGGTAGGCAGACAATGTCATAAAGCAGCAGGAAATGCTAGCAGAATGCTTGGTTCTATAGGGAGAGGTATCAGCAGTAGAAAGAGAGAAGTGCTCATACAATTGTACAGAACACTGGTTAGACCTCACTTGGAGTATGGTATGCAGTACTGGAGACTAGGGATAGACTGATATTGGGGTTTTTTTGAGCAGACACTGATAATCTCTGAACTTTTAGGCAGATAGTTGATAACTTACCGATATTCTGTACATTTACCGTTTAAAAAAAACCAAAACCAATTTCTGCACAAATCTACTGTTTACTTAACATGTTTATTTCATTTTTTTAGCAAATCTTTTTTTTCTTAAGTGGTATATGCAAAAAATAGATTTTTTTATGTTTTCAAGAATATTTAGTGTTTCTCTCCCCTTCTTGTCCCTTAATGTACCTCTCCCCTCCCTTCCCTGTCCCTTAGTGTACCTCTCCCTTCCCTGTCCCCTAGTATACCTCTCCCCTCCCATCCCTATTCCTTAGTGGTGCTCTCCCCTCTCTCCTCCCCCTTAGAGCTTCATGTACCCCTGGCTGGGCACCTCTGCCAAGCGCCACTTCCTAGCTGGAACAGGGGACAAACCGCAGCACTTCTGCCCACAGTCGCCGTGGCTTGACTGGGGTCCTGGAACCACTCCCTCCTGGAGCCGAATAGGGAACTCACTCTAGCCACCCCCAGGCACTGGACCACACTCAGTCCTGGGAGCTCTAGTCCTTACAAGGACTTTCCCCGTTGAATATTCAACACTGGAACAGTGATTCGTGATTAGCCCTTGCCCCTCCCAGTAACCAGACGACACATAGTTCTGGGAGTACAAGATGGAATGCTTTAATCCGGCCAGATGGCCTGCTTTTATAAGTTTCAGACACAGTTAAGCACGCCCCTGACACTCCCACACAAACAGAATAATCCCTCACCTGGTCCTGAAAGGGGACTAGTTACAAGTTACAAACTACTCCTCTGTATTTGAGAGATAATTAAGACTATCCAAATCGGTATGGGTCTGTGATAGTCTGGTGGCCTTTCCCAAAAGGCATAGTTGTCCAGAAGGCCTCCTGCCACAAGTGCCCATTTATACATCCAGTGTCCTGCAAGGAAATGACCCGGCTGCACATTTTCCCCAGTTGGACCAAGTTGTCACTGGGGATGGTGGGCGCAATTCCCCACTCTAGGGGGTAACTCCTCCGCTGGGGAAAGGGACCGGTTGTCCCTTCTCCATTTAACCCATACTGCCGCTGGGGAGAGAGACCGATACTCTCCTCTCCCTGGACCTCACTTATGAAGCCATCCGTGCTTGATGGGCAGAGGCCAGCGGCGCTCTGCCCTGTAGGCAGCGCTTTGGCTGGGGTGGCCTATTTGTCGTGAGGCCCCCTAAAACTAATAGGCGGGTAGGGCAGCTGCGCTCTGCCCTGATGCCAGCTTTTCTGTTAGCAGGCTGCCCAGCATCCCCGTAGGGCTGGTGCAGAAACCTCAGTTCCATCTGTGCCATCCAAGCCAGGGGGTTTGTCTCTCCCAATAACGCACTATGCCACTGCGGAGTGAGACCGACTGTCCCCACTCCTAACGTCTCCATCTGTGGTTGGAGACCTGCCCAGATCTCCCATCTCCATCTGCCAACTGGGGGTCTTCCCAGGACCAGTCGATAAGGTCTCTTATTTCTTGGGCTTGTTGGGAAGTAGGTTGTACAGTGCCCGGGTCTCCTGATGACAGGCATAGCTGCTGGGGAGAAGGGACGAAACAACGCTCCCGGTGGTATACAATCCACAAGCCCCATCATATCAGAGACAGTTGAAGTTACACTTTGGAGCAAGCGAGCATAGTTCTGTTCAAGCTTGCACTCCAGGTTAACCAGTTAGTTAAAATCCTGCTGCAATTTTTCCACCAATGTAAGCCCCAAGCTGACTTCCCACTTGTCGCGGATTCACCAGTAGTGGGTACTGTCCAGATTTTCAAACCCCAGAAGATCCTCAAAAGCCTCCCACAACAGCCCAGGTCCAACGTAGTCCTTTCCCTCCACAAGCTGGTAGGGGAGTAGCCCTGGGTAGAGGTGGCCTGCATGCCACCGTAAGGCCCGCTATGATTTGTCCAACCATACCTCGATTTCGGCCAACCGCTCTAGTTCAATTACCCACCCATCTAGGGGCTGCTCTCCCAGAAACGGCATTTGGAGGTCGAATTGGTCCCATTGAGGTTGGTTGGAATTTGGGAAAATTTCAGAGCGTCACCCTCCATTCGGTCTCTTTTTCTGTGGAGATCGGGTAATCCGAACTGCGTAGCACCTCCTGTAACTGCTACTGAAGCTGGGAGTCGATGCTGGATACTGCCCGACAGTACTTGCCTCCCATCGCTGAAGTAGTGCTGGTTTCCCATGGCCAGGAAGCCATCCAACCGCTGCCACCAATGTAACAGAGCTCCCTGTACCTCTTGCTGGGTACCTCCGCCAAGGACCGCTTCCTAGCTGGAACAGGGGACAAACTGAAGCACTTCTGCCCACAGTCGCCGTGGCTTGACCGGGGTCCTGGAACCGCTCCCTCCTGGAGCCGAATGCAGAACTCGCTCTAGCCACCCCCAGGCACTGGACGACACTTAGTCCTGGAGGACTTTCCCCGTTGAATCCTCCACACTGGAACAGTGATAAGCTCTTTCCCCTCTCAGTAACCAGATGACACATAGTTCTGGGAGTACAAGTTCTGGGAGCACTGTGCACTTCCTTTCTGACGTTCACTTGATCCTTGTGCCCTAGAGCCAGTACGCCATAAGACCACCGCCGCCTCCTACATTATCGGCAATATCAGTTATCAAAAGTGGCAGATACCGATATTTCCCAAAATCCGGAACATCGGCTAAAACGATAATCAGATGATCCCTACTGGAGACTGTATCTTCAGAAGAATATTGATACGTTGGAAAGAATTCAGAGAAGGGCTACTAAACTGGTTAAAGGATTGCAGTATAAAACTTACCAGGAAACGTTAAAGGATCTTAACATGTATAGCTTGGAGGAAAGACGTGACAGAGGTGGAATATGATAGAAACAATTAAATACATAAAGGGAATCAACAAAGTAAAGGAGGAGACTATATTTAAAGCAAGAAAAACTACCACAAGAGCACATAGTCTCAAATCTGAGGGGCAAAGGTTTAAAAATAATTTCAGTAAGTATTACTTTACAGAGAGGGTAGTGGACGCATGGAAAAGCTGTAGAGATTAACACAGTGAGGGAGTTTAAGCATGCGTGGGATAGGCATAAGGCTATCCTAAACTTAAGATAAGGCCAGGGACTATTTAAAGTATTTAGGCAGATGTAGGGAAATTGGGCAGACTAGATGGGTCGAATGGTTCTTATCTGCCGTCACATTCTATGATTTCCAAAAGACACGATAAATTCATCTGTTCTATGTGACTTGCATCTTCAAATGTCTTAATTGCTTTATCTATTTCCTCAACTGAGATCCCCCCATTTACGAGTTAAAATACTTTTGTTTCTCTCCATTCGGCCATACCCCCACTTCCCTTGGCTGTGACTCACATAGCCTGCATGAAAAAAATGGTTTCATATTCAATTAGATGATAACCTAATTTAGATATTTTTATCTCCTGCTCTGTAAAATTAACTTTAATCCTCGCAGGAGGCTCCTGAAGGGTCTAGCAAGCTATTAACAAAGCAGAAGATAACATATTCTGAATAAAACAGACTGTGCACTAAAAGAAATGTAAATATTATATCTCTATTTACTGGAAAAATGTAAGATGGCTGTGTAAGTCACATGCAGGGGAGGTGTAACTAAGGCTGCATAAACAAAGTGACAAAGTGACTTAACTCCTAAATAACACCAATATTTTGGAAACCATAAGGATTGTTTGTAAGTGGTTCACATAACTCTATGATGTATGTTTTTGTTTTGTTTTTAATAATAAACAGACATGAGTGAGAGTACAATGGTGGGAAAAATGAGGTGCCAATTACCAACTTTAATTTTCTACAAATCGTGTAAATATAAAAATTATATAACTCTGAAACATGGGGAAAACTAACACCATCCATTGATTCTTTAGTCATTTATAAACCATGTGTGTTTTTTAGGATGTCTGTACAACTCCTTAGTGGTCTACTTGCCCATAATAAATACTTCACAACTGTGTTTATAAATATCTATATTTGTTTATATTTTTTTTTGCCCACTCCCACAGTTAAGGGAAGGGAAATAATGACAGGGGCCTTGGATCCCCTCATGGAACAAACACAAATAAGGCATATGCTCATAAGGCATAAGGAAATGGGTAAGTACGCATCAATTTAATATTTATCTACACATTGTTCTATTTGTATTGCAGGCACCTGCCACTCAATGACACATGCAGCATAGCACTTGAGAATTCCTGGAATGCTACAGTATTTACCGTATATACTCGAGTATAAGCCGACCCGAATATAAGCCGAGGCCCCTAATTTTACCCCAAAAAACTGGGAAAACTTATTGACTCGAGTATAAGACTAGGGTGGGAAATGCAGCAGCTACTGGTAAATTTCTAAATAAAATTAGATCCTAAAAAAATTATATTAATTGAATATTTATTTACAGTGTGTGTATATAATGAATGCAGTGTGTGTGTGTATGAATGCAGTGTGTGTGCGCATGAATGCAGTGTGTGTGTGTATGAATGCAGTGTATGTATGAATGCAGTGTGTGTGTGTGTGTGTGTGTGTGTATGAATGCAGTATGTGTGTGTTTGTGTGAATGCAGTGTGTGTGTATGAATGCAGTGTGTGTGTGTGTGTGTGTGTGTATGAGTGCAGTGTGTGTGATGCAGAGCCTTGGTGGGGGGTGGGCATTTTTTTATTATTATTTAATTATTACTAATTTAATATTATTTTATTTTTTTATATTTTTTTTTATAATTAATATTTGTATTTATTTTTATTCGTCCCCCCTCCCTGCTTGTTAGTTGGCCAGGGAGGGGGACTCTCACTCCCTGGTGGTCCAGTGGTGTGCACTGTGTAGGAAGGGGCTGGCAGGAAGCTGTTACTTACCTTTCCTGCAGCTCCTGTCAGCTCCCTTCTCTCTCCTCCGGTCTGTGCAGCTCCCAGGTCAGCTCCCTCTGCAAGTCTCGCGGCCGCGCAGAGCGTTGCCACGGTAACCTGTGGCAACGCTCTGACCCCGCGGCTCTCGCGAGACTTGCAGAGGGAGCTGACCTGGGAGCTGCACGGACTGGAGGAGAGAGAAGGGAGCTGACAGGAGCTGCAGGAAAGGTAAGTAACAGCTTCCTGCCAGCCCCCGGTCCTTGTCTGTATTATGGCAATGTAAGTTGCCATAATACAGACAATTGACTCGAGTATAAGACGAGTGGGGGTTTTTCAGCACAAAAAATGTGCTGAAAAACTCGTCTTATACTCGAGTATATACGGTATGTGGAGGTTGGAGCATTTAAATTCCATTTTTTAAATCTTTATTTTATTGTGCAGGAATTAACATACATGCATGCAGTGCCACGACAGTGTTAAACATGTGTGACATGTGAGATAGCGGCACATTTTATAAATTTTATAGGTCAAGAGTAATACAGATTTGTACTTAAACATGCCCACCACTCTCGATTTAAGTACTCATAGATATGCTGCTTTAGTGTAGTAGGCAAAATAAAGCATCACTTTAACAACGCTGGTTACAGGTGCTACATGTTATGCACCATTCAGGCGGTCTTCACTTAGTAGAAGATATAGCTTATTCTAATAGAATGGCTAGACTGGCTGGTCTAAGGATGTATACCTACATATGACTAGCTGGCATGGGTATGTCTATGGTTTCACATCTATTCTATGCACATCAATGACAATATTAGTGGATCTTAAGGCTGTAGCTAAGAACGTTTTTGTTTGCAGTGATAGCTATTGTGGCTTAGAATAAGAGTACAGTGAATGATAAGGTACATGCTGGAGTGAGGTATGTTGCTTCTATAGGAATATCACCCTGTTTGACCGAGGCTTCTGGCGTTGCCACGGCAGGTAGGGGCCGGCACCATGGTAGTCTCGAGGCCGCACGGGAGGGAGCAGTCTGTTGGTTAGCCGATGCCCGATCTGCTGTATTGGTGTAGCAGGGGGTTGGCGTCCGAAGGATAGTGCAGGATGGTGTCTGTGAAGACTTGCCACTTTTCTCCACGCTGGGTTTGTCTTGTTCTCCGTGAGTTTAGCTGGGTGTAAGGTGAGTATGGGGTTGGCTTCGGTACAGCAGTACCTTGTTTGTCGACAAGAGCGGTTATGTCTGGTGGGAATGTCCTCCGTGTCGTGCTCCGTCCCCTCGGTGTAGCAATTGTCGGCAGTGTGGATGGAGCACCCCCACAGTCCACCGCCGGTTTGGATAGCTGCCAGGATAGGTGAGGTCGGGAGGTCGCGGGTCCACTGAGCTTAAGCCCGGGAGCCACGCTGGTTACCGTTGCCGTGTGGGTAGAGAAGGTCGTCCCTCTACCTCTTGCGCACATGGCGCCGCCATCTTAGTTGCTGCGCTCGGGCCGCCAACCACAGTAGTGTTGTTGCCGGGTCTTGGTTGCGGTGCTGTGGTTGTGGCCATCGGGTGAGGACCGGGATCACCCCCACCGGTACATGGGGGGGGGGGGAACGGTGCCCGGTGCCTGGTCCACTCGGAGCTGGGACTCTGGCTGGGCGCTGTTTGGTAAGATAGGAGGGCAGCCACCATCTACCCCACTCACCACCAGGGAAGGCCCCGTCTGAGATATCAATGGTTTCTTCTCCAGGGGGCTGTAGCTCGGTGAGCCAGCCTCTCCCTGGATCCAGTGTGCCCCATGCGCTAAGGTCCGTCGCTTGTTGTTCTGTTTCCAGGTTGTAGGTTATGATTTAATGCCTTAAATTATGGAGGTTTTGCAGGAGGTAAGCTTGCATGCGACCATGCAGCTCGGCGGTTCGGCCCCGCCCCTTAAATGCCATTTTTGTTGGATGCCTGCAGAGATAGATACTAAAACTAAGACCTCCGTTTAATATTTTGGGTATGCTTTTAAAGTGATCACAATCTGTTAGAAAAACCTTTGAAATTATTTATTTAAAAAAGTCACCATTGAGGTCTATGGGAAATGTAGATAAATACTGTTTTAGTATTTCTTTCTGCAGGCATAGTGGTAAATGATTCAATACAAATGGCATTTACGGGCTCCAAACTCCACATGAAGGCTGCAGCTTTCCACAATTTCTAGTGTTTTATGCTAATGGCAGGCTTAATTTGAATAGAATAATGTGAAGATTGCTGTTTCATAAAATAACACGATGTGATAGCCAGAAGACTTTCAAGAAAATGAATATAAAGATTTATTGATTATTATATTTTTGTATGTATTTTAACAGTACATTTGTCCTGTTACCAGAATTCTCTCCATCAACTGATATGAGGAATGCAGGATTTCCACTCGAAAATGTAGTGAGCCCTTTATTAGTATTTAAGAAATCAAACCTTCACTGGAGGAAACAAGAACTCATTCAAACCTGCTGAGAAGCACTATGTATTTTATTCATATAGGCATCAATATATTAAAATATCAAAAATCTGATAAGCTTTTCAAATGCTCATAATTTATCAAATAATACTAAATCGAGGCATAATTTGTAAAAGATCCAAGAATGATTTAAGAATATATATATATATATATATATATATATATTAATGTTTTCTATTTTTACATATATTTTTGTGCTAGCCTCCAAATATGCTTACAATTGAGAAACATTTGTTTGGACGGGACTTCTGGAGAACTGTTAACAGTAGGATTAGGGCGGCACAAGAGGGGGTGAATGCCATTAATGGTAGTTTGTCACCACCATGCTATGCACACTGACGAAACAGACACCAAATATGTATTCCCATTAGCTAGCCTGTGAATGTAAAGTCTTTATGTGCAGTGTTTCTCAATGAGAAGCTACACATACAGATTCCAAGCACCATGATCACTTCAAATCAATGAAGTGTTCATTGTGCTTTGAGTAACACTTTAAAAATATGCATTTCTTAACCTAGATTTTCCCTATAGCATGTTTCTGATCTTTTGACATACAGTGCTGAAAACATCCAATGTCTCACCTCTTTGCTTTGACATTTCATGCATGATTCTTCTTTATGCTGTGATAGGTCATCTCCTGAAACAGTAATGTTTTTAGAGGTTATTGTTATGCATGTCACTGTACATCTAGAAAAAGGGTCAACCAAAGATGTGCTAGAACAATAAAGAAAACATATGGTTTGGATTAGGGAGCATTCTATAACCATAGACTGATTTTTTAAGAACTCCAATATTTCTTATTTATTTTCCATATTGTTCTGATAAGGTCTATTTAAGAACACTGTTAGCTATTTTTCCCCCCACAAACTACAAGTGAATCTAGATGTGGCAATGAAACAGCTTTGTCTGAATCTTTGCACTGGAAGAAGCAGAGACTCCTGCCACTGTGTTTTCCTGATCATGCTGTTCCTTTCTCATTCACGTGTTTTTTTTTCAGTTTGCTGAGACAGATATCTTGGTTTTCTTTAACCTTGTAGGACTATTGCCAAGAAACCTTTCTGGAACCTCTACGTCTAACCATTGCATGTATTTAGTTTACAAATGCATAATAAAGCATTTCTTTAACCTTGTAGGACTATTGCCAAGAAACCTTTCTGGAACCTCTACGTCTAACCATTGCATGTATTTAGTTTACAAATGCATAATAAAGCATCTGACGTATCCTTTTGGTTCTGATGCCAAAAACACAGATACCAAGTTAATTTACTATTAACAAAATTCAGTAAAAATTATGAAATTCTAATTGGATTGCTAATGCTCATATTTATTAACGACAAATCTGGTCCGAATTTGGTCATCCCAACGGAATCTGCACCATTCAGCCACACTAATCCTTTGTCAACTTTAAAATCTGTGCTTTTCACATCTGAATCTTATATTAAGTATAGGATTTAAATATTTACAAAGCACTGAGATTAAAAAAAGCAAAAGATGAATTCAAATCATCCAGTAGGATGCATATTTAAGTGTAATATATAAATTTAAAAAAAGAGAGAAACAGTTGGGCATGCAGGTCTGTGCCTGTCCATTCCTCTCCTTCAACTGTGTCACCCAAAAAACTACTACATCCTTCCCTTACCTCTTGTGCCCTTTTACACCACACCCTCAAGAATGTAAGCTCATTTAAGCAGAGCCTTCAACACCTTCTGTTCCTGTGCGCCCAGCACACCTTGTTGCAAATACATGTCTGTTAATCCACCTATTGTACAGCGCTAAGGAATTTGATGGCACTTCATAAATAATAATAATAATAAACATGAAGTTGGATTCCTTCTGGTTAGGCATTCTACCATGGATGCCAAATCAAGCTAGTGCATGCAGAGCAATTTTGTAAAGAAGCTGTAAGGGATTACATTGCATTGAGTTTGTTGACTTTGGCTAGAGGGTGGGGGGGTAGGAATTATCAACGTAGATGTTTTTATTAAATGCTTTTACTTACATTTGAATACAAAGAGTGAAGTAAAATTGAGTAGTATCATAGCTAATTTACAAAGTGTACCTGGGCCTACTAGTTCACTAATGTTAGAATGGATCATTTGCCAGTTTCTTGCAATAATATTCCAGATTCCAGGTTTACCAACTGTGCAGGCCAAATCCAACATCATTCCCACACCAATAGGACTCTGCCAAGATATTTGACATGCAGAGAAGGGACTGGAGAGTCCTGTTCAATCTAGCTATTAATTAATAATTTAATTCTTGTATCTTCAATGAAACAAACCGATAAGCTAGATGTAATTTTTTTTGCCATTACTCCTCAGTAAATATTCTACCAAGCTTATTTTCCCACTGAGATACAGGCTTTGGAGCAGCCGGTGGAGTAACTATGACGAGCGTCTGATACAGCGTGCCATTATGCATACATGAAACACTGTACGGGGAAGTGCCAATTCCCCAAAGAATTCATGGAAATGAGCTTCACAGTTTACATGCTATAAAATGGCCCATTTAAAATAAGAAATAATGCATTTAATAACTAAATCAATAAGTGATTTGAATTTTTGTTTATATTTTATAAACTTTTTAAAATAAATATTTAATATTTTCTAAATTGTTTATATTTTCGAACAACTATAGTATTTTACTAAACAGAAGGAATGAGAAAAATATATGGCTTAATTTTAATGACATTCAACTTTTATTTTAAATAGTAAAATGTCACCTAAATAGGTATATATCCCCTTTCTGAAGTTCACATGTTATGTGTTTCAAAATACATAGAAATAAGGGGTAAGGCAATTTTTTTTTTCTTTTACATTTTGTGGTTGAAAGGCAAGAAGAAGCAAAAAAACAATATAACGATAAGTGTCCCTGCTTAATAATTTTTTTTATAATTCTTTATTTTTGCAATGACAGTGGTTATTACATTCTTGATGTTTAGTGGCTTGTGCTAAAGCCTGTGCGTGGTTCAGTTGTATAGAGTTGGATCAGAATCACAGTCGATACACATGGTATGTCTTGTTAACACTGGTATAGTAGCTACCATCTGTCAGCGATTTTTATACAAGAAGGGTAAGAAAACATTGTCCGCCCAGGTTTCCATATCTGATATGAGTTTGTCGATCATGGGTATGTAATTTAGTCTACGGAGTGCGGTGGGGTCCGCTGGTAGTTTGATTGCGAGATATGTATGTGATGGTCTGAGGTGATTTGGGCGATGTCCGCCTGTGTGAGATTCAAGGGGAGTGCACTGGATTTCTCCATGTTGACTTTGTAGCCCGAGATGTTGCTGTAGGACTGGAGGAGTAGGAGCAGGGCGTGCATGGATAGGATAGGGTTGGTCAAGGTGAGCAATATGTCGTCTGCGTATCCAGAGGTCAGGAACTGGAGGTCCTCTATCTGGGCTGCAGAGATCCAGGGGTGTTCCCTGATGGCCTGGAGGAGTGGTTTGAGGGTCAGGACAAAGAGTAAGGGGGATAGCGGGCATCCTTGTCGGGTGCCGCTGCTTATGTTGAATAGTGGGCAGATTATTTGTGCCGATACATTAGTGTATAGTACCCGTACCGCTGTGATATTAGGGGGGGGGAATCTTAGGTGCTCAAGTAGCGCGAACATGTAGGGCCATTTTACAGTCGAAAGCTTTTTCAGCGTCAAGGGAGAGGACTAGGGATGGGGTTTTGGCCGCAGCCAGTGTTCAGATTATGTCTATGTTTCAGCGTGTGTTCTCTAACAGTTGTTTGCCTGGGATGAATCTCACCTGGTCTGCGTGGATTAGGTGTGTCATGAATAGGTTTAGTCTCCCCGCCAGGATCTTGGCGAATATTTTGCGGTCATGAATTATGAGGGAGATGGGTCGGTATGCTTCTGGTTGGGTGTGGTCTTTGCCTGGTTTAGGGAGTAGTATTAGGTTTGCTTGTGCCATGTCCCTGTTCGGGGGGTATCTGCCATTATGTCTTGGAATAAGGCTTCCAAGTGTGGGAGTAGTTCTTCTCTAGGTTTTATAGTAGCCTCCCTCAAAGCCGTCCGGGCCAGGGGAAGTGTTGCTTTTGAGGGTTGATATGGCCAAGTTCATTTCGTCTTTGGTTATGGGTGCGGATAGTTCTGCTATGGACGCAGTGTGTAGTTTAGGTGGGTTAGCAATTCAGAGATGTTCTGGTGTATGTCTGTGTCTGGTGTGTTGTCTAAGGGAGAGTCCCTGCTTATTTTTTAATGCTTACATATAATGGGAGAAATTGTATCATTCTATGTTAGTGTTTTAAACTAAACAAATCACAGAGAACTTACACAAATACAGTATTATCTACCATGAATTCTTTTCACATTTCCCACGTATTTGCATTTCAGTTAGTTGCTTTGCTTATTTTGGGTTAACCATGAACAAACTGAATGTTTTGAAATTCAGAAGATGCTCAGTAGCAAAGGAGTTAAATGACAGAAGTTGTAAATTGCAAGTTGCAAATTGTTCTTTTTTTTTTTTTTTTTTTAATGGCAAAGTTCATGACTGTGGCATAAATTACAAACTAGACATCTTACCAAAACAGACATATGCTTAAGAATTTTATTGACACATATGTATGTTAGAATTTCACTCCAGCCAATCATTCCTAAGCAAGATAATGTTACCTACCATGGTAAATAAACAGTGCATTTGAATGCAAAGCAAATTACCGGTAATTTTGTTGCAGTTATATTTACAAGACTAATGCAATATTTCATCATTACTTTTTTTTGTACAAAATGTGAAGAGATGTAAAATATATCAATGGTGCCATCAATTAGTTTCCGTTAAACATGGTATGTTATTTTCTTATCTACATTTCTTATGATTATATCTTGCTAAATAACTGAAAAGACAAAACCATAACTCTTTTTTTTTGTATAAGGCTCTACAGTACCGGATAAACATAATTGATTCTAAAAATGTTCAAATTAAAGGAACACTATTGTGTTAGGAATGAAAACATGTAATCCTAACACGATAGTTCTTGAGTGGCTGTTTATGTGTCGCCCCCTTTTCTCCTTCACCACACCGGTCTCGCCATGGCTGGCCCCACCTTAATTGCTGGTATCATCAATCTTGACTATCTCAGCCCATCCAATGCTTTCCCATAGAATCAATGCACCTTTATGGGGAGTGTACAGCGTCTCCATGCAGACCGTGGAGACGCTAAAGGTTCTGCACACTCATATTGCACAATCAACAACTGGCACTGCAGAAGGTCTCTTTCCAGTTACACTAAATACATTCACATTTCACACTCTCCCAGGCTGAACAATCAGGAACCACTTTCTACCTGCTAGCAAGAAGGGAAAGACAGAGGCAGAAAACGGAGTCCTGCGTTATATATTATATAAATTAACAATAGAAATCTATGGGAGCAGCATTTGGAAGTTTAAGATTATTTAGTCAATTAAGCAGGGCAAAATAAATAAAAAAAAATGATCACTCAATAAGAATATAAGCATAGAACAACACAGGTGTAACTGACAACAATAATATACATTATACAAAATAAAAGACTTTACCATCACATAGGAGAAATGGTTGGAAAAAACAGTGCAGAATAAAATTAATTCATTATAATTAAAAAACAAAAAATTTTAAAAAAAAAACTGTTGCATCAATGTAAGTTTGACAAGTGAGATAGCCAATCCACTGTATTGGATTCATACCTGTAATGTAGAAGGTCCCATCCTCTTTCCGTTGTACCTGGATTTTCTGAATGGTGAGGGTGACTGGTGGAGGTAGCAATGGGGAAAAGTAGATTCGTGGCCCATCATCCTGTCACAGAGTGCACAGTTAATATTAGAGTGACTAGAAAGTGGGATATAATTTAAACAAACAAAACAATACGAGAAACATTATATATGCCTTTGTATACAGTGATTTTTAAGCAGACCTGAAGTGGTCTGGGTGCAGTGTCCCAGGTCCCTTAATCCTGCAAAGACAATTATTGCAGTTTTTAAGAAATTGCAATAATTACCTTTCAGGGTTAACTCCACCTCCAGTGTCTGTCTACCATTCAGCCACTAGAGGGATTTCCGGGCTGTTAGGCGACTTTTGTTTGCCTAACTGACGCTGGATGTTCTCACGCTATGCATGGGGATGTCCAGCATCACTCAAAACCCAATAGGAAAGCATTGTACAATGTTTTCCAATGGGGCAATCCTAACACAAGCACCCCCATTGCCATGTATGCATATTAGGTCGACCAAAGCCAGCGCCAATGGACATCGTTTTCAACTTCTTCTGTTTTCCTGGCACAATGGTTTCCCTTTAAAAGATAAGGAGTTCAGCGCTTGTTCCCCAAAATTCAGCAAAGAATATACAATAAATATAAATTAAACAAAAATCCTTTTTTTCCCCCTTTTCGTAATATTATGGATTACATAATTTGCTTATTATCTTAAAAGGCAGATTTTTCCAGATCAATAATTTTACCTCTCATTTTTCTTAATGTACTTCAAACTTTTTTTCGGTTGGTCTTCTCGGCGATAAGATTTTATTTATTTTTGACAGTTGCAGGAGAGGAGTCATGGGTGGAGGGGGTGGGTGAAGAGGGGAGAGAGAGAATGAAAACCCGCTAACAGTTTAAATGATATGCTTTCCTGAAGTGTTTTGAAAGATTTTTTTGAAGGAGTGGAGACTGGGTGAAAGTCTAACGGAGAAGGGGAGTTCCACAGAAAAGGTGTAGCCCTGGAGAATTCTTGGAGGCAAGCATCAGATGTGGAAGTACGGACAGAGGATAGACGTAGGTATTAGGGAAAATAGGTATGTTAGAGCAGCATTATGTAGGTACTTGCAAGCAAGCTTCAGAATCTTAAATTGAGTCCTCTATCTAACTGGAAGCCAATGTAGGGACTGACAGGGGGGGGAGGCGTGGAGGTGCGGGCAAACAGGAAAATGAGGCTTGCCGCAACAAGGTTTCACCAGTGCAATCTGGGAGCACGTAAGAACACTGAGAAGGGGACTGCAGTAGTCAAGGCAAGAAAGAACAACAGCATGGACCAGCACCTTAGCCGCATCTGGTGTAAAATAAGGACGGATGCTATGTTTTTGAGATGGAAGTGGCAATATTTGGCGATCGACTGGACATGACCGGTGAAGAAGAAGTCGGAATCAAAGAGTACACCTAGACAGCGAGCCTGCGACGTAGAGGTGATGGGGCGCCATTGATTTGGAGGGAGACAGACACGGGAGTAGCAACACTTGAAGGAGGAAAGACAAGAAGTTCTGGTTTGGATAGGTTGAGTTTAAGAAAGTGAGCAGCCATCCAGTTGGAAAACGCAGAGATGCAGTCAGAAACACGAGTCAAGAGATTGGAGAGTTGAGGGTGGTGAAATTTGTGTAAGGGGAATGCTGATGTCAAAGGTAAGCAGATGGTGGTCAGATAGAGGAAATGGAACATTGGAGAAATTAGAGGTAGTACAGAGATTGGTGAAGATGAGGTCAAGAGTGTTTCCTGCTGTATGAGTTGCTCAATTAGACCACTGTGTGGGGCCGAAAAAGGAGGTTACAGAGAGCAGACGGAAGGCATCAGGGCAGTTGAGGTTGTTGATTGGGATGTTAAAGTCCCCAAGTATGAGGGAAGCAGTGCTAGAGGAAAGAAAGTGGGGTAGCCAGGAAAAAAAAAAGTGTTCAATGAATAGCCTCGGATGACCGGGGGGCAATAAATGGTGGCAATTCTTAAAGGAGTGGGCTTAAATGTGCAGACAGCGTGAACTTCAAAGGAAATAAAGGATAGGGCAAGGAGGATAGGTTAAAAGGTACATTGAGGGGAGAGAAGGATACCTACACCACCGCCTTTACAGTTGAGTCTAGGAGTGTGGGAGAATTGTAGTCCACCGAAACATAAAGAAGCTGGAGTAGTGGTATCAGAGGGGGAAAGCCAGGTTTCAGTGTGAGGGAATTAGAGATGAAGAGGTTGTGTATGGCTGTTGATTTAATATTGCTACAGATGGAACGGGCATTCCAGAGTGCACACTGAATGTTGGTAGAGGAGGATAAACCGCAGGGTATTTGGATTAAGTTTGTTTGCTTTCTAGTTGTTTTAGTGTGAGCAGACGAGGTGAAGGGCACTGGGTTGGGAGAGACGTCACCAGCTGCTAGAAGTAGGAGGAGAGATAGTGACAGTAGGTGTTAATGGGTTTTATATGGGCGGGGTCTAGATGAGATTGGGTAGGAGCAGGAGAGAAATCATAGAGAAAGGAGTGCAGGGCATGAGATGAGACAAGAGGGAAGTGTAGCAGAGATGGATTAATTTGGATGTGATTGTGTTGGTGAGGGAGATATTTTGATGCTAAGGGAGAGGAGAGAAAAGGAAAAGAGGAGAAGATAGAGCATTGCTCAGATGAGCAAATACTTTGAGAAAAACAGAATGGGCAGAAGTAAGGAGTATGAGGACTGTTGTGTTGTGAGGAGTGTTAGGGGTTAACGGAGTGTAGGAGTGTTCTGATTGCAAGTAGTGTTTGCAGCTGTCATGTCTTATTATCTAAAATTGTATGTGAGATTCTATCTATAAATCGAATAAAGAGTTTGGGGTGGGGTGGGAGGGCAACTGAGAATTGTTCTGGTTTCCAACTGGGATCTTTTTAACTCAGACTGTGGAAGACTGTGGTTTAAAATGGCCTACAATAAAGCTATGGAATGGAGATGCACAGAGGAGGTGAGGGTTGGTCAAGCAAGACATTTGGGTGGGTATCAATAAAATATGGGGAGAATGCAGAAATAACCCCCCTCCATCTAGGTTTTTATTGTTCCAAACTATTTTAGAAAAAAAAGAGAGTTTACTGGCTTCACGAATACCATGGGTACAAGTATCTATAATGTCCAAAAGAGATACAGTAGTGTAGGTAGCAATATCGTCTTGATGGCTGCTATTGTCCCTGTCCATGATTTGCCCCTCCACTCCTTCATTGCTTGCATCATATCTTTATAAAGTTTATATTAGTTTTGCTTGAACATGTCATTCCAATTTTTCTAGTGACCTGGCATAAATTGGTATGGTGAGCAGAGCCGTATTCTGATAACAAATAGTAAAGATGCCCGATGTGGTAAAGCAAATTAAATTATTGGGAAACGGGGTGAAGGAAGGGTCATCCGGTCAGAACTACAACTCTGTCTATCTGTAAACATAGGTTTTGTATCAACGAGTGTAATAGAGGGTAATTGGCCCAACCAACAAACCATCATGTTTTTATCTGGGATGGCATCAGAAAATTATGTTGTGGTGTAAATCCTTTTGTAGCGGAGAGCTACTATTACACAAGTTATCTCCACTTTAGATCCTAGTAAGGCTCAGGAACAAGTATTATAAATCCATACGGCAATAATTCCAGCAGGGAAAACAATCCAACAATATCCCAACATCAATTCCAATGACTGGATGACACACAGCATCAGGAGCAGAACTGGCTTTTAATTCACACAACTTCCTTAAAAAGCATTCTCTCATGCAAGGGAGGGATTTACAGTAATTATACAATACTCCAATCATACACGAGTTGCCTCCCACACATCCCCTCCCCTTAGTGACACATAATCCCATTATACAGGGCACACATTCCCTGAGTTTCTGGATGTACCCCGAAACATAGGAGTACCCCTTTAAATGTTGGTAGCCCTGATCTGGGTGAGACACATATCCAAAGATCACCCAGATCGGACCAGGGGTTCGGGAAATTTATGGAAGTAATAAAATGACCGACCGCACTGGGCTTAACAGCCGAAAAGTCTTCCATGTGTTTTGGCCCTGCGGTCGGTCACAGAAAAGGGAATATAACACACAAATGGTTTATGTTAGGAGAGCTGGGAAAGTTTCGGGTAATTTCCCCTGTTCGTGGGCTTCAAACTACCAAACGGGAAGCCGTTCGGTAGTTTGTATACGAATTGGCGGCAGTATGGAGGTCTCAGCGGTGTTTGCCTAACCGAGTGTCCGATTTGGGTTTCAGACACTCAACGGCAAAACACATCTGTTCGGGAGTTTAAAATGGCTGCCGCCACGTTTTCGTCTCCCGAATGGCGGCCACCCAGAGAACAAAGAACCCACTACACGAACCGCCAATTAACCATTTGCAACATTGTTGCGAACAGTAATTGGAGGCACACTTACTCCTGGGGTGGTCTGATTGTTCGGTAGTTTCACTCGCATAGTAACTGGAATGATCTTACCGAACAATCAATGCTATATACACTTCACATATACAGGTTACAATTCAACCGAACACATAGACATAAATGCAATTTTCAGGACAGTCTAATGCCATCCGCTACACCTTCTACTTTAGAACACCATCAATTAACATCAGGAACAGACCTATTAAACCTCACTTAAACATATTAAACACTTAGATACAACAATGGTCGACATAGAAACCACAAACAAAACCAATCCCATTTCCTTTTCTAAACAAACACCATCAATTTCTCTTCCCACGCACTCAAACACCTCCAATTTCTTTCCCACTTAGAAACACATTCAATTTCCCATTCTACACACCACCAATTCCCCTTGCGCAAGCAGACAAACCACAAATACCCTTTTCTTACATACACTTAGAAATGCTAGCAATTCCTTTCACACTCACAATTTATATTTGTTTCACACAAATGTTTCTCACAGCAGCTACAGTGGACTGCACTTACACGCTGCTCAGGAAGCTCTTTGGCTGACTTAACATTTAAGAGAAATGTATTTAAAAGCAGCTGCAGTGCTAAAGATTTTTGCATATCAGAGAAAATGTGCCCCACAGATGAAGTAGGAATAATCCCAGAAATAGTGTATACTATGTCAATCGTTGTCCATGGCTAGAAAACACTCTAGTTTATCACATATATTCTATATATTAAAACCCCTGCAGCAAACCACCAGACTTTTCTACTCAGAAACTGGTTGCAAGCTTTCTAAATGTGTATACGACACACTCACTAACAAAAAAACAATTATATTTTGATTGAAACATTTGTTAAACAAGTCTAATTTCCGTGATACAGATATTAGGTTTGTGACAATTCACATGGACTAACCTTGAGTGTAATACTACTGTTGGTAATCTGGATGATCATAGGTAATATTTCAGAAATCTGTTCATCCTCCAGAAATGGTCCAATGTGTGTTAGGGAAGATACTGGCAGTTCTGAACAAAATCTTTGGATGTTTACTTGCAAGAAGCCATTGTGAAGAGCAAGAGGCGAGAGATGTGCTGCAGCAGGTCCTAAATCAAACTTCATCGTAACACATGGAGATGGTGAAGATGGAGGGGTAGTTGTCACTAAACCTGTGCGCAAGAAGAAAATAGGACATTCTCCACTAACTTTAATATATGTACACTATACCACTACAACCAGAATGGATTTGATTTAAAGCAAGTCGATTTAAATCCCTACTCAGACATTTTATCATTTTATTTGTGGAGGCATGCCAGCGGAGCAAAAGGTTACTATAACTAAAAACAGTGTTTTATGAGAACACTGTTTGGTTGGGTAACCCTTTAATATTTGCAACCAGATGAAGATTTAATATTAAGAATAAAAAAGCCTTTAATCAGGTGTAAGGTTACATGTGGATCTTTGTTTCTCTTTTCATCCTTTGCCTCCTACTCGCATCGGCTTTGATGTTCAGCAAAGGCTGCATTATTTGAGCATCAATTGTCAAGCAGTCCTGCGTCCTTTTGTAAAAAGACGTTCCAGCATCAATTTTCAGACACAACAAGAGCAGTGTCATTCTCTAGGTGCACAGGAATGACATAAGCCTAGCTAATTACGGCAAACCTTTATATAAGCCTTCACAGTGCTCTTTGTCTGTCTTATTGTGCTCTCAGTAGTAATTTCAATAGTGATTTCCAGTAGTGCATTCTTTGTTCGGTGTCTTTTCTGGTATACTGAATTGTCTTATCTCTGTACTTCTAGGCCCGGCCAAGCATTAAGATTCTGTGTATCTCTGCATCTCCTGACCTTGGCTTGTTTACGGACTGATATTTTCACCTATTGGCACTGCGTTAAGCCTGCCCACTTTAAGGTCCGGTAATACACTGCTATCTCTTTCATACTTTTAGGATAGCATTGGTTCAAGTTTTACGTGTTGGGTTAATCCCTTCACCTAAACAAGAAGTACCACGCAGATTCATCAACTATTCTGATATGTAAATGCCATAAACCTCTGCACAGCTAGTGTTGTGCCAGGACTTCACAATACTGTATTCTTAAAGTATATGTTATTATCTTAAGTAGTGATGTAGCTTGAGTATTTAGGCACATAATTAAGAGATTTACTTATGGTGGAGAGGAGGCATGTGCAGTTATTGGGAAAAAGACTGTATGAAAACAGGTGAAATAAAAGTGAGGTGTTTAATTAAAGAAGAGGGTACTTTTGTCAGGGGGAAATTCCACTATTGAGCTGTGATATTATAGGAAACTATAATATCACAGCCCGAAGTATAATTTGGAAATTCTGTTGCTGATGTCCAATAAAAGATTTCTGCACATATTCATGTGTGACGTTGCTATACTCGTGTCATGTAGTTTGTGTTTTCAAACACCATATTCAAGCATTATAAATACAGAGGCAATGAAGGTTAAAGGACCACTATAGTGCCAGGAAAACATACTCGTTTTCCTGGCACTATAGTGCCCTGAGGATGCCCCCACCCTCAGGGACCCCCTCCCACCGGGCTCTGGGGAGAGGAAAGGGGTTAAAACTTACCTTTCTCCAGCGCCAGGCGGGGAGCTCTCCTCCTCCGATCCTCCTCCTCTCCTCCCATGCGGCTGGCTGCGCGCGCATTCAGCCGGTCTCATAGGAAAGCATTATCAATGCTTTCCTATGGACGCTTGCGTGCTCTCACTGTGATTTTCACAGTGAGAATCACGCAAGCGCCTCTAGCGGCTGTCAGTGAGACAGCCACTAGAGGATTTGGAGGCTGGATTAACACATTTATAAACATAGCAGTTTCTCTGAAACTGCTATGTTTGTAAAAAAAAATGGGTTAACCCTAGCTGGACCTGGCACCCAGACCACTTCATTAAGCTGAAGTGGTCTGGGTGCCTATAGTGGTCCTTTAATGAAGGAAGTTACAGTACATTTTAAAGGACTACTTATTCTCTGCCCTTCTTTCCTTGATATACGGTACTATAAAGATAAGAAGACAGTGAATGGCTGTGGACGGGGTCAAACCAGCAGCTCAGCTCGCACTTAATCTCTCATTGTTACAATGATTACCTTCCAGTTAAGAAGGTTTTGTGAAATGTGAGTCATGCTGAGATTTGAAAAGGGAGAAAAAAAACCCACAGGATGAGCATGAGGCCATAACCTATCAATTGCATCTAACATTTGCAATGAAAAAGTTTTCATGTTCAGTAAAACCTAATTTAGTTATGAATGTATTGCATCATCCCCCACTCAAACACGGATATATTTCTATATCTATATTGAGCTCTCTCTTATGCACTTATAGTCTTATATTCTCACCTTCATCACTCTCTGTAGTTGGTCCACAGGAGGCATCCAATGCTTCAACACTAATCGAGATATCCTTCCCTTGCAGATGTGACACACAACTGACACTGCGAAGTGTTAACAACAAAATCTAGAGCAAAGAAACAGTATCTAGAGTGACTATATATAATTATTACATTTAAAAAAAAAAAAAAAAAAATGTTTATTCCACCCTCCCTGGCCACAGGTACATAGGGCATTACACTCCCTGGTTGGGTGTAAGGGGTGCCGTGTGTGTGATGAGCGCCGGTTGTGTGTATAAGCGGCAGTTTGTGTTTTGAGGGGCATTGTTTGTGTGAGAGGTGCAGCATGTGTGTATTGGGGCAGTTTATATGTGTGGCAATGTGTATACAGGGAGTGCAGAATTATTAGGCAAGTTGTATTTTTGAGGATTAATTTTATTATTGAACAACAACCATGTTCTCAATGAACCCAAAAAACTCATTAATATCAAAGCTGAATATTTTTGGAAGTAGTTTTTAGTTTGTTTTTAGTTATAGCTATTTTAGGGGGATATCTGTGTGTGCAGGTGACTATTACTGTGCATAATTATTAGGCAACTTAACAAAAAACAAATATATACCCATTTCAATTATTTATTTTTACCAGTGAAACCAATATAACATCTCAACATTCACAAATATACATTTCTGACATTCAAAAACATAACAAAAACAAATCAGTGACCAATATAGCCACCTTTCTTTGCAAGGACACTCAAAAGCCTGCCATCCATGGATTCTGTCAGTGTTTTGATCTGTTCACCATCAACATTGCGTGCAGCAGCAACCACAGCCTCCCAGACACTGTTCAGAGAGGTGTACAGTTTTCCCTCCTTGTAAATCTCACATTTGATGATGGACCACAGGTTCTCAATGGGGTTCAGATCAGGTGAACAAGGAGGCCATGTCATTAGATTTTCTTCTTTTATACCCTTTCTTGCCAGCCACGCTGTGGAGTACTTGGACGCGTGTGATGGAGCATTGTCCTGCATGAAAATCATGTTTTTCTTGAAGGATGCAGACTTCTTCCTGTACCACTGCTTGAAGAAGGTGTCTTCCAGAAACTGGGAGTTGAGCTTGACTCCATCCTCAACCCGAAAAGGCCCCACAAGCTCATCTTTGATGATACCAGCCCAAACCAGTACTCCACCTCCCCCTTGCTGGCGCCTGAGTCGGACTTGAGCTCTCTGCCCTTTACCAATCCATCCATCTGGCCCATCAAGACTCACTCTCATTTCATCAGTCCATAAAACCTTAGAAAAATCAGTCTTGAGATATTTCTTGGCCCAGTCTTGACGTTTCAGCTTGTGTGTCTTGTTCAGTGGTGGTCGTCTTTCAGCCTTTCTTACCTTGGCCATGTCTCTGAGTACTGCACACCTTGTGCTTTCGGGCACTCCAGTGATGTTGCAGCTCTGAAATATGGCCAAACTGGTGGCAAGTGGCATCTTGGCAGCTGCACGCTTGACTTTTCTCAGTTCATGGGCAGTTATTTTGCGTTTTGGTTTCTCCACACGCTTCTTGCGACCCTGTTGACTATTTTGAATGAAACGCTTGATTGTTCGATGATCACGCTTCAGAAGCTTTGCAATTTTAAGAGTGCTGCATCTCTCTGCAAGATATCTCACTATTTAACTTTTCTGAGCCTGTCAAGTCCTTCTTTTGACCCATTTTGCCAAAGGAAAGGAGGTTGCCTAATAATTATGCACACCTGATATAGGGTGTTGATGTCATTAGACCACACCCCTTCTCATTACAGAGATGCACATCACCTAATATGCTTAATTGGTAGTAGGCTTTCGAGCCTATACAGCGTGGAGTAAGACAACATGCATAAAGAGGATGATGTGGTCAAAATACTAATTTGCCTAATAATTCTGCACGCAGTGTATGAGGGGGCAGTATGTGTATATGAGGGGGCAGTTTATGTGTGTGTGGGGCAGTGAGTGAATGTGTAGGGTGTTATTGTGTGTGTGGAAGGGAGGGAAGCAGATCAAAGCAAATATAACTTTTCTTCTATTTTGTTTTTAAAAACAAATATATTTTATATCCCCCCTCCCTCCTTACCTGTGGCCTGGGACGGGGGAAGGGGACACATCGGTCGATCACTAATTTGTATAATTGCTTTTCATAACTTGTTGAACTCATGTACGCTTATCCCCATCTAGTACCGGTTTCTGCACAATTTTCACTGGCATGTTTTATAGTCACTGACCTGCTGTGGTTCAGGTCCCTCAGTACTTTGTGATATATCATCTGCACTTTCTCCACTTCTATCAGCTTCCCCAGGATGCAAACCATTTTCTAGGAAAAGAGATAGCGAGCTAAAAAAAGCACAGCTTTTCAAATGTGATATTTAGATTTTTTTTTTGTATATTTATCAATATATTGTACACTTTTAATGAATCAATAAACAGAAAGTATTTGTGGGGCTGAGGACATATCTATAGGCAAAATAAATTAGGACATTGTAAAACAAGCAATATGTAAGACTTATTTGTGCAAATCCGTAATGGAGAAAACATCACTATATAAGGCAGTGATTCCCAACTCAATCTTCAAGATATACAAATAGCCCAGGATTTAGGCATTTCCCAATTCTGTTACGACAGGAAAACTGACAAAAATGTGAAAACTTTCTGTGCCTTGGAGACTGGTTTGTGAATCTTGAAATAAGGTGTAACAGCTTTATTTGAGTTTAGTGACTGAACACTAAAAACACAATTGTAAATACAAAATATCACTGTCAAGATTACCAGATTCAAGTAGAATAGTGAAGCCATCACTAGTTTCACTGTCGAGAGACAAAACATCAAGGCCCTCTAAGGAGGCAGTTTCAAGAGATTGTTGAGACTGTGTTCGAGAGATTGCTGCATTGGATCGACAGTGGGAAGCATCATTATCTCTAAGAAACAAAACAGATATTGTTCATTTAGCATCGGAAAAGTAGAAACAAAGCAAAATACAGAGTTGAGAAAAAAAACCAGTAAGAAATAGAAAAGAATACATAAAACAAAAGAGGAATAGCAAAAAGGAAGGTATTACAAGAAAACTAAAAACAAAAACATGCAGTGGGACATCGATCACACACTTTTGCCTTGTATCTCTCAAGAAGCGCTGCATTCTCTCTTTCCCCAAACTGAGTCTCTCTTGTGTCAGACCAAGTGTGCTTAGCAAAGTATCATATGTAAACTCTTTCCCTTGCAGTCCATCTACCGCCAGCTCTGTCCTCTGTACAGTATCTCTAACCACCTCTGTTTTTCCCAGTGCATCTTTTGCCAACTCCATTAAATGAAGCATCTTTTGTGGAACCTCTTGAGCAGGTTGATTTTGATGCAGAGTACCATCCAGGGATTTTTGTTGTGCCTCCTTGGCATGAACGGTGATGGGAACTTTTCCATCTTTGGTGGGACTTGCTCTCGACATTTCCCCACCATTTTCAGGTCCTTCAGCCAAATCTAACCCAATTAGGCTGCTCTTTTCAGAGTCTCCCAGTTGCGGTGGGGTTTCCAAGCAAGCAGTTACAGGGAATATGAGAGACAAATTCACAGTTGAAATCAGCAGACCTACACACACTAAAGTAGGAAATGCAGAAGGAGTTGTCAGTGCAATTTCTGAAGACAAAAGCTCAAATTTCTGCAGGTTCTCTAGTAGACTTTGCAGTTGCTCTTGGCCACGGAGCAAGGTGAGGTATTGATAGTGATTGAGCTGCACCCTTATCAAATCTTCTATATTCAACAGCACCTGCAGATGATGCTCAGGGTGGAGAAGGCAAGCCCAAGCAGTAAAAGAAATTGGATGAAGAAGTTTCTGGTGCTTGAGACCCAATCCCCCAAAACTTACAGATAAACCAGAACTGTGCAAGCTCCACAGAGATGTGCAAGGGGGAGAAGAAGATGGATATGCATGGGAAACAAACACAGGATGCAAGGGTCCTGGTGGCCAATGAAGTAGTGGCTGAGCAGCAAATAACCGGAAGGTACGTTGCAGGAGGTCAAGCGAGGAACCTGGGGCTTGTCGTGTATTTGTCAGGGTAACCCTAGAGATTTGGGCACAGACAGAAGAGGGGCGTTCTGGTGGGCTACATGTAGGAGGTTCTACAGGTAAACTGAGCTGTGAGAAAAAGGGGAAAAAATAAAAGCAGTGAAACAAACACAGGAGAGTTTTGGGATCATTTAAACAAAACATGAAAAGCATAGAAGGAAAAAAGAGAATAGCATAATTAAAATAAATTAAATGTTTGCTTTAAATACATGATGGAGAAGACTTAGGGAGGATAATATAGGGATAATGTAAAGCAATGATGTGGGAGCATATACGTTCAAAAAGCAAGAAAACAGTTTACACAGGAAATCTATTAGTATGCACCTTGAGGTTGAATCCGTCTAGGCGAATATTTCTGTTCTCAGTGATTCCCTCACCGACTGTGGAACTTACAGCAGCAAACTGCTGCAGGTGGTGAGAGAGATCCAGCATAAAGAGATTCAACCATAAGATGGTAGGTGCCGCAAGAGAGAGCAGTAAACCATGGATTTGGATGTATAGAGCAGGAGAAGGTACTGCAAAATATTAAATACATAAATAAAAATAGAACATTTTGAGAATATAGAAGTGGAAAGACCTAACCATTATGTTAGAATGAAAACTACAGTAGTGACATTGGAGCAAAGCTAAAGTACCTGGAAGGCTCTCTCCTGGTAAGCAATAATACTCGGTATATTGTAGATGGACAGCAGAACAAGAACTGGGAATACGCGCACAAGAAACAAGAGGAGGCTTCTGTGGTGTGTGACCAGATGAGGATACCTAAGGTAAATAGCAATTACTTGATATAATTAGTCATAGCCTTAGTTTTCTTATTTTCACATGACTTTAATATGTTTTTTTTTATTGACAATGTTTATTTTAGATTTAATGTAGTTATTATTTCACCACAACATTTGAGCTTTAGCATAACAGAACATATCATGTACTTAACAAGTAGCACAAGTGAATTCTAGCATTATTTGGGTGTTACATCCTTCAAATATTTCAGTTCTACAAGAGTGCAGTAATTATGAGGTAACAACAATACCTTACATTGGCCAAGATGATTATGTGGTTTTCTCCTCACACACATAACAGCCCATGACCATCAGTGGATAATATAACTGGCCATTATCGTCCCTTATAGATAAAGCAGTATTGAGAGCTATTTCTGCCTCAGTAGTATACCAAACAATATCTCCTCCTTGGGAGCAGATATGGGTGCATTAGTTGTGGTGAAAATGATATATGAAGAAGCAGAGAAAGAAAGGAAAGGAGAAAGATAAAGGAAAGGGTATAAAAGAAAAAAACACACACATATATCTTTTCTTTTACGATTTCTTGCCACTGAATCTTGTTCGCACTTTTGCCCGGACATAAAGGTTAATCTCAGGACCACATGAAACTCACACCTCACAAACTTGGGTCTCTATTGTCACATCTCCCTAATGGATACCACCCCAGTCCCTGGGGGTATCAAAGTCGGTCTAGCAGGCAGGGCTACAGTACAGCCCCAGGAGAAATACCACTTACTACTCTACTATGCAGCTCCCCTAACAGGGTTGAGTCATTAAACAACCAAGGGCACTTTTGTTTTTTTTATAATCCGTTTTTTCTACTCATGCAAATTACACAGTGATATGCACATGTCACAATCAGAACATATTGCTACAATAATCAACACAACAATGCTTAACCCCTTAAGGACACATGACATGTGTGACATGTCATGATTCCCTTTTATTCCAGAAGTTTGGTCCTTAAGGGGTTAAATTTATTTCAACTGCTCAAACATCAGCAAAATAAATATATTTAGTTTAAAATGCACAGTGTTTATTTATCTCCTTTGAAATACTTATTTAAACCCAGCCGCTTTACAGACCGGTAATACGTCTTTAAACTCCTATTTATTATCTCCATCCTCTTAATCTCCAACTCTTCATTACATTATGTCCCCCAGTTTTATTTTGTTTTTTAATCTCTACTGAAAAAAAATAAAATAAAAGTCATTGAATTGTGTACAGACATGGTTTATTTCCTCTTCACATATCTTACTTGATGTATGTCCAAGTTGTCTACGCGGATCAGCACTGAGCGGAAATATAATGAAGGGGAGGAAGGATTCTTGCCATCTGCATATGGAATTTAAAACACTCAGTACGAAATGCAGAACACAGTAAGCGGTGTAGGTAGAAGAATAAAAAAGATTAGTAAAGCAGAGAACCAAGTGATCAGGTATATAAAGATAGTGAAATGGGAGTAAAATAGAAAGAATAGAATAATTGTGTATACAGGGGATGAAAAGAGTAGATCAAAAATCTTTTTTAAAGGTGTAATCAGATGTAATATGCCATCATACTTTGCCTTTGTTTTAAGTCAGATGCCTTTCCCATTTTACTGAGTTCCGGTTCCTCACCCTCTTTCCTTTCTTCCGCTAAATCCTTTAACCATTGCTCACATGTTCCCATTGCAGAGGAGGTGTGAAGCCAGTGAGCACAGCTTTGCCCTGCAAGAAGATGGGAGCCACATTTACAAAATTGAATTTTGCTTCTCTAAATTAGGTGCTCTGAACTCCATACTATCCATTATAACACCAGGTTTTCTGGATGATTTGATAAGTTACAAAGTTAGATAGGACGAAGAGACATGCATCCATCAAGTTCAGCCTTTCTCACATCTGTTTTTGCAGTTGATCCAAAAGAAGACAAAGAACTCAGTTTGAAGCACTTCCAATTTTGCAACAAACTAGGAAAAAATCCTTCTTGACTCCAAAATGACAGTCCGATCTCTCCTTTAATTATCCCACTAATTAAACATTATATCCCTGAATATTATGTTTTCACAAGTATTCATTCAGTTGTCTTTTATTTATTTTTTTATTCTTTATTTTGTTTGTGCATGAATTGAACAATCTTGCTTGCTACGCCACGATAGCTGTAGGAAGCCTCTCAATAGCAAAACATAACATGGCATAAGAAAATACTGTGCACATTTTATTTTATTTTTTTTAAAGGTCGGGTGAAACTAGATTTTGTCAGAACAGAGTATGGAATACAAGCTTTTCTAAGCATCTGTGACTTTAGTACATGTTGCAGCCAGTTGTCTTTTAAACATCTGTAAGACTTTGAAAAAAACACCCCTTAAAGCAGAGAATTCCACATCCTATGTCCTGTTTGTGAATAGATTTCCATACAATGGTTTGTATTGGCCAGCATATATTTGTATAATGCTATCATATCCCCTCTGAGGCGCTGTTATTTTAAACCAAAAAGATTTAAATGTGTTAACCTTTCTTCATAACTAAAATGTTCCCTTCCTTTTATTAATTTTATAGTCTGCGTCTGCACTTTTTCGATTAGATCTACTATTTGCCTGAAGCTAGATTGTTTCGGTTACACTTAATTTTAAGTATTGTAAATTCAACAGATTTATAACTATATTTTTATATTAAATTTTTCTCTTAAAGTTTACCCACTGTGTACACTGTGGGTATGTGCGGCCATGTATTGTTTCTTTGTTTTGCATTCTTTTATGTTGAATGAGAAAGGGAACTTTTATGTGCAATGTTTTTTCTAAACTGAATTCACTGTAGAAAGCATTTGGTCTACAATACATGGGTCATGCTGCAAGGAATCATAAAATGCGTTTTTCAGTGTATTTATTTTTTTAAACAGGATGGGTATTTTCATGTCTCTATTCACTACAGAGATATACATACAAATGATTCTCTCTCTTTTATAGAACAAGCAAGACCCAAATGATCAGTCATATTTGTTTATGGATATCCACTTTAGGCACACCAACTTGAGGGTAAATGAACATTCCAAGCACCATAACCTCTACAATTCTTATAATGCCAGCAGGGCCCTGGCACCCACCCCCTAATAATTTTAAGTAGTCAAACTGTTTTAGAATGGTTCTTACTCGGGGTCTGCTTCCAGTGCTTCAGATAGAGAGCCAAAAGCTCTCTGACTGAGCAACGCCTGATGCTGCAGGCTTAGCTCATTGGCTGAGAGTGATCAGCTGATGAAGAATTTAGCTCATGAGACATAACAGAATGTATCCATGCTTGAAACAGCATGCAAATTCATCCATACATTGTTCTAGCAGAAATCCTAGCAAATGTATTGATTAAATAAAAATAGTTATTTCCCATTACATGTCAGAGCTATGCCAAGAACTGACTGACAGGAGAATCCTCCTTCATGCATATCCTGTGCTCTTCTTGACAGCTGTCACAGTGCATGAGGTTTAGTTTCAGGATTACACCGTGATGGGGAAATGAACTCTCAAGCAAGGTCAATCATGTAGGTTAAAATGTAGTAGGAAATGGGCAAAGGGGAAAAAAGTGTTACATTAGAGTAACATATATTCCTTTAAAAGGACCACTATCGTCACCCAGACCACTTCAGCTCAATGAAGTGGTCTGGGTGCCAGGTCCCCCAGGTTTTAACCCTTCAAATGTAAACGGTTTACATTGCAGGGTTAATACAGCCTCTAGTGGCTGTCTTCCTGACAGCCGCTAGAGGCACTTCCGCGACGTTTAATGCGAAAATCGCATTGAGCATGCAGAACGTCCATAGGAAAGCATCGAGTAATGCTTTCCTATGGGCAGTTTGAATGCGTGCACGGCTCTGGCCGCGCATGTGCATTCGGCTCCACTCGGGAGCTGACGTCGGAGGAGAGGTCACCAGCGCCGAGGGAGCCCGGCGCTGGATTAAGGTAAGTGGCTGAAGGGGTTTTCACTCCTTCAGACCAGCGGGAAGTGGGCTCAGAGGGTGGGGGGGGACCTAAGGACTATATAGTGCCAGGAAAACAAGTTTGTCTTCCTGGCACTATAGTGGTCCTTTAATATCAACATATTTCTTTAATATCAACAAATACAAGAAAATACATAATTTTTTACATACTTACTGCATAAGTTGATTTCAGCATTTAAAATAAACCTGCCTTTAAAAAAGAACAAACTGCATCACCGGCACTCCTGTCCCCTATCCAAGTGGAAAAACTAACATGCCCTTCTAGTGTGGATACATGCCGAGCTGACTGCATTCATGCTGTCCACCCCTACTAAGGGCTGTGCATGCCCAGAGCGCTGTTACAGTACTTTTTGTAATTATTGTAGGTAGGGATGCACCGAAATTTCGGCTGTCGAAGTTTTCGGCCAAAAATGGGCCTATCCCATTTCGGGTGAAAACGGGTCTTATATGCTGACATTTAAAAAAAAAAAAAATAATAATAATAATAATAATAATTTCTTTTTTTTATAATTGTTATGCTTGCATTAACAATTCAGATGATTATATATCACAATGAAAGATAGTAATGATAACAAGTCAAGAATACTGCACTTGGGACGGGGGGGTAAGAAAGAATACGATGGGACAGGGGAGGTTGGAAGAACACTATGGGACGGGGGGAAAGAACACTATGGGACGGGGGGAAGAACACTATGGGACAGGGGAAAAACACTATGGGACAGGGGAAAAAACACTATGGGACAGGGGAAAAAACACTATGGGACAGGGGAAAAAACACTATGGGACAAGGAGGGTGGTAAACACTATGGGACAGGGGAGGGGGGGGGGAAACACTATGGGACAGGGGAGGGGGGGGGAAACACTATGGGACAGGGGAGGGGGGGGGAAACACTATGGGACAGGGGAGGGGGGGGGAAACACTATGGGACAGGGGAAAAAACACTATGGGACGAGGAGGGTGGGAAACACTATGGGACAGGGGAGGGGGGGGAAACACTAAGGGACAGGGGAAAAAACACTATGGGACGAGGAGGGTGGGAAACACTATGGGACAGGGGAGGGGGGGAAAACACTATGGGACAGGGGAGGGGGGGGAAACACTATGGGACAGGGGAGGGGGAAGAACACTATGGGACAGGGGAGGGGGGGGGAAACACTATGGGACAGGGGAGGGGGGGGAAAACACTATGGGACAGGGGAGGGGGAAGAACACTATGGGACAGGGGAGGGGGGGGAAACACTATGGGACAGGGGAGGGGGAAGAACACTATGGGACAGGGGAGGGGGAAGAACACTATGGGACAGGGGAGGGGGAAGAACACTATGGGACAGGGGAGGGGGAAGAACACTATGGGACAGGGGAGGGGGAAGAACACTATGGGACAGGGGAGGGGGAAGAACACTATGGGGCAGGGGAGGGGGAAGAACACTATGGGGCAGGGGAGGGGGAAGAACACTATGGGACAGGGGAGGGGGAAGAACACTATGGGACAGGGGAGGGGGAAGAACACTATGGGACAGGGGAGGGGGAAGAACACTATGGGACAGGGGAGGGGGAAGAACACTATGGGACAGGGGAGGGGGAAGAACACTATGGGACAGGGGAGGGGGAAGAACACTATGGGACAGGGGAGGGGGAAGAACACTATGGGACAGGGGAGGGGGAAGAACACTATGGGACAGGGGAGGGGGAAGAACACTATGGGACAGGGGAGGGGGAAGAACACTATGGGACAGGGGAGGGGGAAGAACACTATGGGACAGGGGAGGGGGAAGAACACTATGGGACAGGGGAGGGGGAAGAACACTATGGGACAGGGGAGGGGGAAGAACACTATGGGACAGGGGAGGGGGAAGAACACTATGGGACAGGGGAGGGGGAAGAACACTATGGGGCAGGGGAGGGGGAAGAACACTATGGGACAGGGGAGGGGGAAGAACACTATGGGACAGGGGAGGGGGAAGAACACTATGGGACAGGGGAGGGGGAAGAACACTATGGGACAGGGGAGGGGGAAGAACACTATGGGACAGGGGAGGGGGAAGAACACTATGGGACAGGGGAGGGGGAAGAACACTATGGGACAGGGGAGGGGGAAGAACACTATGGGACAGGGGAGGGGGAAGAACACTATGGGACAGGGGAGGGGGAAGAACACTATGGGACAGGGGAGGGGGAAGAACACTATGGGACAGGGGAGGGGGAAGAACACTATGGGACAGGGGAGGGGGAAGAACACTATGGGACAGGGGAGGGGGAAGAACACTATGGGACAGGGGAGGGGGAAGAACACTATGGGACAGGGGAGGGGGAAGAACACTATGGGACAGGGGAGGGGGAAGAACACTATGGGACAGGGGAGGGGGAAGAACACTATGGGACAGGGGAGGGGGGGAGAACACTATGGGACAGGAGAGGGGAGAAAAGAACACTATGAGGGGGGGGAGATAGAACACTATGGGACTGGGGAGAAAGAACACTATGGGACTGGGGAGAAAGAACACTAAAAAAGAGGGAGGGGAGAGGAACACTAGAGAGGGGAGAAAGGAACATTTACCCCTTAAGGACCAAACTTCTGGAATAAAAGGGAATCATGACATGTCACACATGTCATGTGTCCTTAAGGGGGTTAAAGGACCACTATAGGCACCCAGACCACTTCAGCTTAATGAAGTGGTCTGGGTGCCAGGTCCAGCTAGGATTAACCCTTTCTTCTATGAACATAGCAGTTTCAGAGAAACTGCTATGTTTATAATAGGGTTAATCCAGCCTCTAGTGGCTGTCTCATTAACAGCCGCTAGAGGGCTTCCGCGCTTCTCACTGTGATTTTCACAGTGAGAAGACGCCACCGTCCATAGGAAAGCATTGAGAATGCTTTCCTATGGACTGCCTGAATGTGCGCGTGGCTCTTGCCGCGCATGCGCATTCAGCCGATGATGTCGCTATGGAGGAGGAGAGTCCCCCACCCGGCGCTGGAGAAAGAGGTAAGTTTAACCCCTTCCTCCCCATAGAGCCCGGCGGGAGGGGGACCCTGAGGGTGGTGGCACCCTCAGGGCACTATAGTGCCAGGAAAACGAGTATGTTTTCCTGGCACTATAGTGGTCCTTTAAGCAGGGGGGGGGACCACTAAAACAGAAGGGAAGTTTTCCATATTAGATTAATTAAAAAGTCTAATATTAATAAAATTATAGGGAAAAAACTTTTAAAAAATCATTTGGGGGAAAAAAGTCATTTTCTGTTTCGGTTTTCGGTCAAGGGCATCCTGAATTTTCGGTTTCGGCCCAGAATTTTCATTTCGGTGTCTCCCTAATTGTAGGAACACACTCAAAGCATTGGTCAAAAAACTTTCGGCCTGATATGGTATTACAGGTACAACTCAAATAAAGCCCTGGATTGAAGCAAAATGCAATACTTTCCAGCACAATTTAGGTAAGTTTACTTGTTTCCCTTACCTGCTCTGTGGGAAGGATAGTAGTCTAGTGTGATTCGGTGTAGGGTCATCTGGATAGCACCACCTGAGACTGTAGAGAGACGAGAGCTTTGTTGTATCAGGAACATTATACAAATGGTTCATAGCTTTAGATTGTTGTTCTACGCACATTTTTATTCTCTGTGTCATATTTTCATAGGCTAGCTTTCTAAACTGCATGTATCTCTGCACATGTCCAATATTATCTCCTTTTGTATAACCCTATGGTTATGTACCTGTCCCTTGAGCCTGGCTCTCATCACATACATGTAGGTCGAGTCTGGAGATCAATAGATGATATGATGTCTCCTTCACATCAAATCTCTCAAAATACTGACATAAACCAGAAGACGTTGAAGGAGGAGGGGTGCTATGAGACCAAATATTGGGAATTGTGGGTGAAGATGGGACCTAGAGAAGGAATAAGAGATATAAATATTTAAGACTGTGGTATAGGAAGTAAAGAGAGATGTGATTTAAAGGTGACTTAAGGAGGAAGATTAAAAAAAATTATATATATATATATCACCTGTCCCCCTGTCTTTTTTTTCTGCCGCACAGATTTTTGGATAGCTTCAGTCAAGGACTTTGCGTAAGACAGTAAAGCCCGAAGTTGAGAGTCTGTTAGGACCCAAAGGAGGTCATCTAAGAAGAAGGACAACTCAGAGGAGAGCACTAGACAGTCCTTGATCTAAAGAAAGTGAAAAGGTTATTCATGCATATTCTATGAAAGGAGAATATGAAGCACTACGGGGTAATGCACAGTTTTAGAGCAGCAGGGGAATTTTACCCTTCTCTTAAGTGCAATATTTATACGTCCTGAATTTGTAAGCAAACGAAGAGGAGTGCTGGGGGCATCCTCACAGCTCTCTGATGCATCAGCTTCAATACGAAGAGTCTGCCAGGTGATCTGTTTAAAAGTAAGAACCTGAAAGGTAGAAAACAGGAGGTTAAGTATGACATAATTTTACAACAAACCCCCAAAAAGTAAATTAGAATGTTACCTGTCCCCACTGAGGATGCGTAAGACGTGTAAAGCGCAGATCACTTTGCTGCCAATTTGGGCTTACACTGTATCCTTGAAACTGCCAGAGCTGAAGTGATGCTCGAAATGTTCGGGATTTAATTTTTATACTGACACAGCCAACATCAATGAACATGCCTTCCACAACCTTCTCTGCAAAACCATATTCACTAGAGAGTAAGTAGAGAAATATGGTAGGGAAATAAGAAATTCAACATGAGAATTATATAGCAAAATAGGCAATGCTTAACCCCTTAGTGACCAGACCGTTTTTCCATTTTCTTTCTGTTAAAGGGACACTGTAGGCACCCAGACCACTTCTGCCCATTGGAGTGGTCTGGGTGCCAACTCCCACTACCCTTAACCCTGCAAGTGTAATTATTGCAGGTTTTCATAACCTCTAGTAGCGCATTAGGTCTCCTTAGCCGACGGGCGGGATAAGTCTCGCCCACCGGCTGACGTAAGGAAGAGGAGGAGCGGCAGCAAGCGGAAAAGTGACTGAAGGGGTTTCACTCCTTCAGCAACCGGGGATGGGGGGTGGGAGGGAGAGGGGACCTGTAGTGCCTGGAAAACGGATTGTTTTCCTGGCACTGGAGTTTCCCTTTAAGGACCAGGGCTCTTTTTACATTTCTGCAGTGTCTGTGTTAAGCTGATTTTCCTTTTACTCATTTACTGTACCAACACATTATATACAGTTTTTCTCGCCATTAAATGGTCTTTCTAAAGATACCATTATTTTCATCATATCATATAATTTACTATAATTTTTTTTTTTATAAAATATGCTGAAAAATTTAAAATAAAAAAAAAAACACACACTTTTTCGAACTTTGACCCCCCCAAAATCTGTTGCGCAGCTACAACCGCCCAAAAACACCCGTGCTACAGTTTCTAAATGTTGTCCTGATTTTAGAAATACCAAATGTTAACATGTTCTTAGCTTTTTTTTAGGAAGTTATAGGGCAATAAGTACAAGTAGCACTTTGCTATTTCCAAACCATTTCCCCCCCCCAAATTAACACGTTACATTGTAACACTGATATCTGTCAGGAATCCCTGAATAGCTCTTTACATGTATTATTTATTTGTATTATTATTATTTATTTTTTTAAAAGAAGACAAACTAAGGTATTCAACTTGGTGTATATTGACTCTTTTTGTGCTCTTTTTATGCAACCATTTTACCACCAATCTATGACAAATTTAAATAAATAAAATAAAAAAATTGGTGCTTTTTTTGACACATAGCAATTTAAAAATAATACCCTTAATATGTGTTCAGCAACGTCTCCCGAGTACAGTGAAACCACCCATGTACAGGTGTGTCTGGCTCTCTGGTGGCTAAAAGACCTTATTTGGAGGGTGTGCATTCCTGTTTTCCAACTTGGAATTTTCACAGCTGGTCATCATGCACCCATGTCCCATTTGGGACATTTTTGAAGCCAGCCAATGTTATTTACCAGTCTTTGTCAAACTTTTGGGTAGTCATTTTTTGTGTTATTTTTCTCTCACATTGTACTTTAGGCATGGATTATCAGCTCCTGTTAGGTGTTACTGCCAAAGAACACCCCAATATGTGTTCAGCAACATATCCTGAATACCGTGATACCAACCATGTACAGGTTTGTTGGGTTGTTTGGGGGGTGCAATGCCATACTTTTGAAATGTGATTTTCAAATTTGACATATCTTCTTTGCCTATTTTCTTTTTGAGGGCCTTTTTCGATATCCCAATTTATTTTCTTGCCATGAGCGTGTCTATATTTGAAAAGTTATTGTATATGGGGTGTTTTGATGCCTTTGATGCAATAGTTTTAGTCAAACAATTGGAGAAAATGTGTGGTGGTAATTTTTCAATTTTCATTTTTACACATACATTTGTATGCGCTTTAGGGGAGCCTGTTGTTGGTTATTGCAAGAAAACGCTCCAGGTTGAGTACACCCATGCCCTCCCATGTATAGTTTTGCCAGGATTTTGGGAAGGTTCAGTTACAATTGTATGACTTGTAATTTGAGTTGAAATTGAGAGTATTTCTTCTGATAGGCCTATCATTAGTTTGGGGCTTATCAGGTACCCCAGTTTTATTTATTGCCATGAAAGTGTATATATTTGAAACGTAGACACCCTGAGGTATTGTATATGGAGCGCTTTGATGCCTTTGATGCAACCGTTTGAGCCCAAATAATTGGAGAAAGTGAGTGGTGGTCATTTTTAAATTTTAATTTTTACACACACACATTGCTTTTTGACTGTGATTTAGGAGAGCCTTTGTTTGTTATTGCAAGAAGACAATCCAGGTTGTTTTCTGCAAGGCCACTGGAGTACACCCATGCCCCCCATACATAGGGTAAATGTCACCAAAATAAAAAAAACAAAAAAAACTGAACATCAAATGTAAAAACATTTTTTTTTAAATGGACCAGTGTGTGGTAATGTTTGAAGCAGTCTCCAATGCAGAGTCCAGGCTGTCCAGGGCAATCAGGACAGTAATATACAGTAACTGTTCTCTGTCACCTCTTAAAACAGTCTCTGCATCTTTTTTGGGGATTCTGCTTTACCGCAGTAGAGGGGATTTTAAAAATAAAATGTGTAGCCCCAACAAAGGGTAACCCTCAAACCCTCTGAAGATAAAACATGTGACACAAAATACAGAAGAAGGGCTGTGCCAAGAGGTAGAAATTAAAGGACCACTATAGTGCCAGGAAAATAAATTCGTTTTCCTGGCACTATAGTACCCTGTGGGTGACCCCACCCTCAGAGTCCCACTCCCACCAGGCTGAAGAGGGGGGAAGAGGGTTAAACACTCACCTTTCTCCAGCGCCGGGCTCCCTCGGCGCTGGGGACTTTTCTCCTCCTTTGGTCGTCATCAGCTGAATGCGCATGCGCGGCAAGAGCCGTGCACGCATTCAGCCAGTACATAGGAAAGCATTCTCAATGCTTTTCTATGGACACTGGCGTCTTCTCACTCTGATGACCACCTCTTATCATTTGCTCTCGCGTACCCCCTCACCCAACAGCCTCAGCCTAACCCCCCTCAACTCAGGAGGGACCTTAATTCTCTTGATCTCCAGCAGCTGTCAGCTGACATTGATTCAAGACTGCTGTCCATCCCTTCCCGCTCCTGTCCTTCACTGGCCATCTTCACATATAACTCTACTCTTACATCTGCCTTGAACGCTGCAGCGCCACTCCAAACAAGTACCTCAAGGAGGACCCGCTCCCAACCATGGCATACTAAATCAACGCGCTACCTGAAAAGATGCTCCCGTTGTGCTGAACGCTCCTGGAGAAAGTCTCGCACCCAATCTGACTTTCTCCATTATAGATTCATATAGTGTTCATACAGTGCAGCTCTTGCCCTTGCCAAACAGTCCTATTTTTCCTCTCTCATTAGTTCATGTTCCCGCAACCCCAGGCGTCTCTTTGACACCTTTAATTCTCTCCTTCGCCCTGCTGTGGCCACCCCCCAAACTAACTTACTGCTGATAACTTTGCATGTTACTTCACTGACAAGATTGAACAGCTAAGGAAATAATTCTCCCCTCCTTGCCTTTCTGTTTCTCAACCACACATAGATCATGCCTTTCCTACCCTTCAGACATTCTCCCCAGCTACTGACCAAGAGGTGGCTGCTCTTCTTTGCTCCTCTCGCCCCACCACTTGCCCACTCGATCCTGTCCCATCTCACCTTATCAGATCTCTCTCCACTTGTCTCGTGCCTTCTTTAACACACATCTTCAACTGCTCGCTCTCTTCTAGCATCGTCCCTGCTGACCTTAAACATGCCACTGTAGTACCTATACTAAAAAAAATCCATCCCTCGACCCGTCCACCCCCTCTAACTACCGTCCCATATCCCTGCTCCCTTTTTCCTCAAAGCTTCTGGAAAGACTTGTCTTTACCCGTGTGTCTCATTTCCTCAATTCCAACTCTCCTTGACCCCCTTCCATCTGGCTTCCGCCCTCTCCACTCTATAGAGACTGCCCTTATCAAAGTTACGAACGACCTAATCGCAGCTAAATCCAAAGGTCACTACTCCATACTAATTCTTCTTGACCTCTCAGCGGCCTTTGACACCGTTGATCATGCTCTCCTTCTTCAAACTCTTCAATCGCTTGGTCTCTGTGACTCTGTCCTCTCATGGTTTTCCTCTTATCTCTCCCAATGCTCATTCAGTGTCTCTTTTTCTAATGATACCTCCTCCCCTCGTCCTGTCTCGGTTGGAGTCCACCAAGGCTCCGTCCTTGGTCCCCTTCTATTTTCTCTTTATATTGCCTCTCTTGGCAAACTTATTACCTCTTTTGGATTCCACTACCACCTGTACGCTGATGACACCCAGCTATATCTCTCCTCCCCGGACCTCTCTCCTGCCGTCCTTCAACATGTCACTGCTTGCCTTTTTCCATCTCTGACTGGATGTCCTCCCGCTTTCTGTACTCAATCTCTCAAAAACTGAGCTCCTTGTCTTTCCTCCTCCTAATACTGATCCTCCTCTTTCGCTCTCCCTTCAAGTTTCTGGTACTAATATCAGTCCATCCTTGCAAGCGCGCTGTCTTGGCGTCATACTTGACTCTGGTCTCAACTTTGAGCCTCACATCCAGCATGTTGCCAAATCCTGTAGATTCCATCTTAATAACATAGCCCGCATCCGCCCCTTTCTTGCATCAGATACTACCAAGGAGCTTGTCCATGCTCTAGTAATTTCCGGCATGGATTATTGTAACCCTCTCCTGATTGGTCTTCCCAAAAGCCGTACTTGCACCCCTACAGTCCGTAATGAATGCTGCTGCTAGACTGATCTTCCTCTCTAGTCGTTTCTCTCACACCTCACCCCTCTGCCAGTCCTTACATCTGCTTCCTGTATGCTATAAGAGTCAATTCAAGGTACTAACTCACACCTATAAAGCACTGAACAACTCTAGCCCCTCTTATATCTCCTCACAGATCCATAGGTATGTCCCTTCTCGGTCTCTCCGCTCTGCCCGTGACCACCTCCTGTCCGTTGTCCAGACCCGTACAGCCAACTCGCGCTTGCAGGACTTCTCGCGGGCGGCTCCCTTCCTATGGAATAGCCTGCCTACCGCCATCAGACTCTCCCCTAGTCTTGCATCTTTTAAGAAGTGCCTTAAAACCCATCTCTTTAGGAAAGCTTATGGCCTCCAAGACTAACCCTTACCTCACATACCTGTCTCTTGCCCTCTCCTAAAGGGCAGTCCACCTTATTTGAGTGCAAATTCCTGTACTAATGTGTTTTACACCCCACCTCCTATAGAATGTAAGCTCGATTGAGCAGGGTCCTCTTCAACTTATTGTTCCTGTAAGTTTATTTGTAATTGTCCTATTTATAGTTAAATCCCCTCTCATAATATTGTAAAGCGCTACGGAATCTGTTGGCGCTATATAAATGGCAATAATAATAAAAATAATAATAGTCACCTAAATTACTTTAGCTAAATAAAGCAGTTTTAGTGTATAGATCATTCCCCTGCAATTTCACTGCTCAATTCACTGTCATTTAGGAGTTAAATCACTTTGTTTCTGTTTATGCAGCTCTAGCCACACCTCCCCTGGCTATGATTGACAGCCTGCATGAAGAAAAAAAAACTGGTTTCACTTTCAAACAGATGTAATTTACCTTAAATCCTTGTATCTCAATCTCTAAATTGAACTTTAATCACATACAGGAGGCTCTTGCAGGGTCTAGCAAGCTATTAACATAGCAGGGGATAAGAAAATCTTAATTAAACAGAACTTGCAATAAAGAAAGCCTAAATAGGGCTCTCTTTACAGGAAGTGTTTATGGAAGGCTGTGCAAGTCACATGCAGGGAGGTGGGTTCATAAACAAAGGGATTTAACTCCTAAATGGCAGTGGGTTGAGCAGTGAGGCTGCAGGGGCATGTTCTATACACCAAAACTGCTTCATTAAGCTAAAGTTGTTCAGGTGACTATAGTGTCCCTTTAAGCAAAGTGCTATGCTAACTTATACACACTCTATCAAAAGAATCCCACAGAAGGGTATATTCAAGGTGGGTGTCAATAAGGGTAGCATAACTAAGATACATAAGGAAAGTAAAACTGAAAGACGAAAATACATGACAGTGTCACTTAGTGAAATAAGGTTTATATGTACCTTTTTGTTTGCCTGCTGTTGGTTTTTTAAAATGTTATTTAATCTCTTTCTTGCCACAGTGTCTCCTGCTGTCTTTTCTCTTTATGGCCATACTGTCGCTATGTTGTGTTGGTCCTTGACTTTTTATTCCCCTTCACTACCACACTGTCACTTGCATGGGTTTGTCTTAAAGGATGCACTGTCCCCAGCTAGGTTTTCAAGCTTTCATTGCCAGACTGTCTCGCTGGGTTTTATACTCACTGCTACACTTTAGTTTTCCCTTCTCTGCCCCTTGCTGGGTATTCCTCAATTAACACCCATTTTACCCCTTACTGGGATCTCCTTGCATCTCCCCATGGTCACCTGCATGATTGTCCATACTATTCTCTGCATGATCTCCCTGTGTCATCCCAGTGTCTCCCATGATTGTCCTCGGCAACCTAAACATTCACTGATTGCAATTGTAGATTTCCCATCACTGCCCTGAAGGCAGTGAATATATTTCAAACATAATTCATTAAGCACCCAAGATCACACTAATTAGTCTACATATGGGGTATATTTAACCTATAAGCTTGACAGAAGATTAACATGCAGAGACAAATATGTTCTCACCTTTGACCGGCAGCTAACGCTATAGGTGAAGGTCCATTGGGCGGCCGAGGCTCTTCACAAGTCTTCATTTCAACCTCCACCTTGTCAAGTGTCTGAGAGGACATAAAATCAAATATATGAGCACCACACATAACAACAATGGAGATTCTGTACCATAAAAATGTGTTGATAGGTCTCTCTAAAGAAAATGGTGAAAATTATGCATCTGGCAAACATGTAGTTGCTGCTGGGTATTTAAGGCTTCCCTGGTCCTGAAAATCCAAAATTTCAGTTTGAATTTTAATTCTGGCGACTGAAATAATTTCCCGGTGGAACGCATCGTGACCTGTGCTTGTGTTCCACCACCAGAACCACCAAGCTCATGCGCACTTGTGCTCATTCACCATTTCCAGCAACTGGGGCAGCATAGTCGGAAGTGTTAAAGTGGAACGCAGGCACCCAGTGTGAGTTCCACCTAAGAGGATGAAGGAAACGCCGGACATGCTCAGCTTCCAGGGGAAGGGACAGAGCCTCCTGAGCTGTAGCTCCCTCACCATGTTAAAAACTAAGGTGAGTGCCTGCACTATCCATTCCTGCCAAAGGAAGCAGAGAAGGGGAGGGAGGGGAGCTTTGTATTGGCTCCCTTTTATAGTGCAAATGAGCACTGCATTGCCTCTAATGTGAAGGGGAAAAAAAAGGTTTTTAACTCATTACACACTGGGGGAGGGGATGGACCTTTACTTATGGGCAGAGGGACACTATAGCGTTAGGAATACAGGTTTGTATTTCTAACACTATAGTGTTTCTTTAAAAAAGTTTTAAAGAAAAGAAAAGAAAAGAATAATTTAAAAAAGACGCCCACATTAGTATTAGGGATGTTTTAAAGAAAACTCAACTGCCAAAATAAAAAAATGAAAAACGAAAAAGCAAACATGGTTTAGCAGACATACCCCCAAAGCAAACATGCATGCAATTATTTTTTATTGGGGATATCTTAAAACAGCTTTCAAAAGATCTCTTGCCTGAAGCCTCAGCAAGCCCTCCCCTTCTAACCCAGCTTGGACTTTATGTTTAATTATAGCTCAAAGAGAAGTCTTTACTAGACAAGTGCTATGGGAAATTATAATAATATAACCATTATGCTGCACTCCAGTTTGAGAATAAAAAAATAAAAAAACAGTAACACCAAAGCAATTTTCTCTTTGTTAAATGTTATATCAGTAAAAAAGCATATAACAAATTCGACAAATAAATAGTGAAAATCAGCAAACTGCATAAAGAAAAAGGAAAGGAGAAAGACAAACCACATGCCTGTAACTGAACCGCTTCATGCTAACAACATTTAAGCTGAAGTGCATTAGGTGTCTGGTGTGAACTTGTAAACTTCTCTATGCCTCCACCTCCTTATGATACCTACTTCTACCCAGCTACTAGAAAAGCACCCTTCCATGGAGATGTGGCCTGTAAAATAAAAGAGGGGAAACTGTCCTAATGTCCACCCTACCCACGGTCATCAGGTGGTGCTACTAAATGTATACCCATTGGTGGCACGTGAGGGACCTTGTGTCCACACTCCCAGCCATAGGTGGCAAAGGTAGTCTAATAGTAATATATAGGGGACACCTGATATCCCCACCCCAGCCTCAATGCACTGGCAGCACGTGGGGGCGCTCATTAGAATAAGGGGCAGGGAACTTGTGTCACCACTCCAGCCCCAGTAATGGGCAGCGGGTGGAGGCTCTAAATAATTATACAAGGAGGCATGTCAACCTCTTCCCTGCCCCCGGAGTGGCTATGGGGTACAAGCATTAAGTAATTAGAGATGCAGGGAGATCCATTTGCATTTTACAGCACCTGCACTTGTAGATTACATCCCTCCAACCAGTTTTCCATCCATCATATAGCTTTGAGTTATAATATTCAGCAAAGTGTCAATGTTTAAAAATGGTGCACTTACATTTTTTGGCCAGAGTAACTAACATCTAGGCAAGTAATTGTTTTTCCAGAATAATGATAAGGTGCGCTGTGTCTTTAAGACCCAAGTGATTCAAAGTGCACTTTGAATCACTTGGGTCTTAAAGACACAGCGCACCTTATCATTATTCTGTATTCACAAGAGTGTTTTGAGGAGTTTTTACACTTATTTTTTGGTGCAGCTTCATTTTAAGGTAGACTAAATTGATTGGAGACTAGTATTTTACGAGCACCTACTTTTTACTTGTTTTTTTGTGTAAATTGTTTTTCCAAGCCAACCTGTCTCAAAAGCAGAGTAATTATCAGAAAACCTAAGAATCCACCCTAACTGATCACTTCTTCCAGAATGCTCTACTATAGCTTGGGGGAAGACACTAAAGGATATAATTTACCTGGTAAAAAATACATAGAAACATAGAATGTGACGGCAGATAAGAGCCATTCCAGTCTGCCCAATTTTCTTAATACTTGCATCAGTCTCTTATATCTAGGATAGATTTATGTCTATCATTACTGTGTTAACCTCTACTTCAGCTGGAAGGCTATTCCATGCATCCACTACCCTCTCAATAAAGTAATACTTCCTGATATTATTTTCAAATATTTTAAGACTATGTCCTCTTATTGTGAAAGTTTTCCTTCTTTTAAATATAGTCTCCTCCTTTATGGTGTTGATTCCCTTTATATATTTAAATGTTTCTATCATATCCCCCCCGTCTCGTCTTTCCTCCAAGCTATACATGTTAAGAGTCTTTAACATTTCATGGTAAGTTTTACCCTGCAATCCATGAACCAGTTTTGTAGCTCTTCTCTGAACTCTCTCCAAAGTATTAATATCTTTCTGGAGATACAGTCTCCAGTACTGCGTACAATACTCCAAGTGAGATCTAACCAGTGTTCTGTACAATGGCATGAGCATTTCCCTCTTTCTACTGCTAATACCTCTCGCTATACAACCAAGCATTCTGCTAGCATTTCCTGTTGCTCTATTATATTGTCTGCCTACCTTTAAGTCATCTGAAATAATTATCCCTAAATCCCTTTCCTCAGATGTTGATGTTAGGACTTTATCAAATATTTTATAACCTGCCCTTGGGTTTTTACGCCCAAGATCCATTATCTTACACTTATCAAGATTAAATATCAGTTGCCACAGCTCTGACCATTTTTCAAGCTATCCTATATCATTTGGCTTATCCCTCCTGGAACATCAACCCTGTTGCAAATCTTAGTATAACCAGCAAAAAGACATACCCTACCATCAAGACCTTCTGCAATATGACTAATACAAATATTGAAGAGAATAAAATCCCTGAGGTACCCCACTGGTAACAAGTATTCCAAGTACTAGTACTCCATTGACTACAACCCTATTTTGCCTGTCACTCAGCCACTGCCTAACCCATTCAACAATATTGAAATGGAAGTTGAAGGATAAGCTTTCTTTGTGCGACCGTGCCAAAAGCCTTACTGAAATCTAAGTAAGCAATGCCTACAGCACCACCTTGATCAATTATTTTAGTTATACATTTAAAAAATGCAATAAGATTAGTTTGGCATGAGATTTTAGAGCTTCAACAATCCTATCCTTTAACATGGTTTCCATTACTTTCCCCACTACTGCAGTAAGGCTTAATAGCCTATAGTTGCCTGACACATCCCTACTACCTTTCTTGTAAAGGCACAACATTCACTAATTTCCAATCTTCTGGGAATAATCCCGTTAGCAATAATTGGTTAAATAAATCATCTAACGGTTTTGCTAATATCAGACTACTGTGTCCACAGAGAGGAGTTCCAAGGAGGTAAACCCATGGGGAGGAACTGGTGCTAACAACCCCAACAAGACTTTTTCCTTTTCATCTGACCCCGTGAGTGGAGGCAGCTTATGTAACAAGAATGGAGGAGGGAAGGAAACAAGCAATACAGACATCTAACTAATGGAAATCCTAATGCATTGAAAAAAATTGCATTCAAGGCCTGTATTTTAAAAAGGCCTGTATATTAAAGGTACACTAATGTAGTAAAATCTTACCTTTAAGTCAGTATGTTGCTGCTGGCTCTGCCCCAGATCTGCCTGCTTGTCTGATATCATCAGAAGTGATTCTCTTAGCCAATCACAATGCTTTCACATAGGAAAGCATTGGATTGGCTGAACTTGTCAAGGAGGCAGATCAGGGGCAGAGCCAGCACAAGCCAAACACAGCCCTGGCCAATCAGCATCTCTTCATAGAGATGCATTGAATCAATGCATCGCTATGAGAAAAGTTCAGTGTCTCCATGCAGAGGGTGGATACACTGAATGGCAGTCACTGCCCCAGGAAGCACCTCTAGTAGCCACCTGAGGAGTGGTCAGTAGAGGTGTCCCTAGACCAACGTAAAAACTGTCTTTTCTCTGGAAAAAAAACAAACAGAGTTTACTGCAAAGGGACTGAGTCTACTCACCAAAACAAATACATTAAGCTGTAGTTGTTCTGATGACCATAGTGTCCCTTTAATACATGGTTTTTATGTCTATATTTATGACAAAACTGTAACAGTAACCTAATGCAACCATCAATACCAATGTATATATAATCTTTACATATATGTTTGCATATTTTATTTGTCAATTAACCTTGTAAGAGGTCATAATTTCTTACGACATGTCAGCGGATGCCTTTAGTTCCGAATTTTGTTAAAATTGGTGTTTTGTTGATATTCTAAATCCTAGATTTTGTTTAGAATTTGGATGAGAAAACAATGATTTTTAATACAGACTTCGAAATTTGGCATTAGTAAATAGGAGAACGGTCATTCCGATCTAAATTCAGCAATTATCACAGGATTTTGTTTATCCAATCAAAATCCAGAGTTTACTGAATAACCATGTTAGTGAATACAACAGGCAATCTTTGATTTAACCTAGAATATATAGAGAAAAATGATAAACAATGTGCAAAAGACAGAAAGCACAGCACAGCTTACCAGACAGATAGGGTGGGTTTTCAACTTGGTCCATTGTATCTGTTAGGAATAGGACAGTTAATAAATTGACAAAAGCAATTTAACAAAGTCTGAAACAGTATGATGTCTTTATGCTATTACGTACACCATAGGTTCACATTTTCTTTCATTTAACTCTGCTTTTAAATCATCTATTTTACATCCAATCCACAATGAATATTTGCCCTCACCCGGATGGCAGCTCGGTTACAGTATACTCGTGTAATGGCAAGCCATGTGGGTAAATCCAGCATGTTCTGAATAGCCTCTTCATCAAGTTCAAACTCTGTTAACTGTCCTTCACCACGCAGTGTGCTTAAATTAATTTGTTCTGGGGACAGGTTTTTGGTGAACCTTAAAGTAATAGAGAAAATAAATATAAGAAAAACATAATATGTGGACTTCATTGCCCATAATATACATTACTATATTGAAAATCATAGGGTAGAATAATTAAATTCAAAGAACCAGAGCAACATTATAGTTTAGGTGTTTTAATAGAATGAGGTTTCATACTATAATGCAGATCAGGGTTTTAATTTCTTACTGCAGCATTAAAGCTCACATTTTGCAGGATGCCACCTCTTAAGGACACATGACATGTGTGACATGTCATGATTCCCTTTTATTCCAGAGGTTTGGTCCTTAAGGGGTAAAAGGGATTTTCCAGTGCCAGGGAAAAAAAAACGATTTCCTGGCACTAGAGAATCCTGGAGTGCCCCCCTCCTTCCCGCCCCCATCCCATGTAGCTGAAGGGGTTAAAACTTACCTGAATCCAGCGCCGATGTCCCTCGGCGCTGGGTCAGGCTCCGCCCACGCTCCTACCCCGCCTTCAGGGGAGACCTAATGCGCACACTAGACCTCCCTATAGGAAAGCATTATTCAATAATAAGTCTGTTACGAATCCGGAAGCGCCCCCAGTGGCTGTCTGTTAGACAGTCACAGGAGGACAGACTTCGAGCTGTAATGTAAACATTGCAGTTCTCTGCACTAAGTGCAAAAGGGACACAGCACCCAGACTACTTCAATTAGCTGCAGTGGTCTGGGTGCCTACAGTGTCCCTTTAAGGGGTTAAAAATAAATAGATTAGAAATCAAGAACAGATTCTGAAAGAGGGGGAAGTAGGAGAAAGGCAAGCTTGAAATGAGAGCCTTTTTAACAATACAATACAAATAAATATTCAGAGGTCACTGCTTTTGAAGCAAGACATTTTATGTGACAGTTTGAGATTCCTGGACAGCTATAATGTTGCATTTTAGCACACCAGAATCTGAAGAAACCTAGAAACAATGAGTCATGTGTGAATGAATGTGTTTTTTATGAGTTTGTAATGTATGCAATAAGCGGAGTGTAAATTCAACAGTAATTAATGAATGCTGTGGGTACTGTGTGTTGTAGCCTGTGAATGCAATCTACGATATGCAAATAAGTTATTTGGGTAATTTGTGAAAGCTGAATGTAGGCTAAAGGAGATGAGTGGGAGGAAAGCAGATGCCCCAAAGGGGTTATCAAGGTGCAAAGTAAAGTCAACAAGCATTACAAAGGAGATGTTAAGGTGCCTAATTGTGCCTGAAATGTTCAATCATGAAGACCAGCATATTAACAGACATTTATTTGTGGTTTTATACACCACCTCCTTCAAATTGTAAGCTTGCACAAGCAATTGACACACCAGACTAAAATGAGGTTTAGACACGGTACAAACAACACAATACCATTGTTGCCACCTAGACATTACTAGATATCACTGATATTGTTATTGTTACCACAGTTGTTATCGTATGATCTCCTTCCCCCCTAACACTCCCTTTCGTACCCCGGAAAACAATAAAAATTGTCAAATTGAAAAAATTGTAAGCTTATTTGATTTGGATTGTCATCAATCTATTGTCCCTGTCAAATTTGTAATAGTTTGTCTAATTCGTTGTTAAAGTCCCCTTAATAATATTGTAAAGTGTTATGGAATCTGCTGGCGCTATATAAATGCCAATAAATAATAATAGTTATATAAAATGACTGGGAGGAGTCTAAAGAATATGGATTCTCATGGTTCTCAGGTCTACCCCCAAAAACTTGAGACGAATGAAGCAAAGGAGAAAAGGTCTGGATTATCCAGACGAAGAAGAACAACCAGAAGAACTGGAAATACAGTCAAGTGTCAAATTGAAAAAAAAAGAAAAACATCCAAGTAGAGATCCATAATGAAATGAACATTTTCAGTCTATCCGCCTCCCAATCTAGCCAGACCCTATTAATAAGGGGTCTTAACTTTGTCCCCTTGGTCCATTTTGACTTAAGTAACACAATAAAAAAAATAATAAAAAATAAAAACCTAGTAAGGAAGGTCCCAATTAATCTAATCTAAATTATGTTAAAAATGTAGCTGAATCTGTTTCTGTGTTGCTCTTTCTACAGATTCTTTAATAAACATAAATGGTGAGCTTCCTTTGAAGTATGTTCAAAAAGCGGGTTGTAGGGGAATTGTTAAAATTGATGAGATGCACTAAAAAAGTTAAAGTGAAACACGTAGACTGTTTGCCATGGCTCTGAAAATTTAGGAGCTTTTTTCACCCTGTAACCAAGAAACCCATTAAGCAGGTTTAAGCAGGTTTTCAATAAAGATATTTTTTTTTTTTTACTGGGAATGAGCAGTAGTAAGAATATTTCAGGAACGCATATTCTTCAGTTTCTTTTTTGTGATTTGTGTTTTGTTACCCTGCAATGGTATGGTACATGAAACTTTAATTTTACCACATGACATGAGGCTTCATATTTGCATATCTTTCTTTACTGAAAACTCCAGCAGAATAGAAACATAACAACCAATCAGAATAAAAGTTATGATGCCCATAAAAGGCCCTGTCTATGACATCACTTCCTCTTTCTTTGCTGCTCCATCCTACACAGGTCAGAGTATTTTGCCTCTCCTGTGTAACCTCATGTTTACAGACATTTGTATTTGTTTTTCCTTTCATACTTCTTGCTAATCCTGGCTCTCCTATACCTGTCCCTCCTAGACTTATACTGTATCCATGACTGTTTTCTCACTGTCCCCTGGTATACTGGTGCATTACCTGTAGAAGTTTTGTTTCCCTTGCTCGGCCAACGGGCGTCACGGCTGCCCGTGCCGCACCCGCTCCACGGACCTGTTCTCCTTGTATTTCATTTTCCGGCACTGGTTGTGACTGTGTGGGGACGGGTGGAGGGAGGCCGGGGCGTTTTTTTTCACCGTTGCGGACATTTGCGCGTGATCGGCGGCCATCTTGGATCTCGCATCTCGCGAGATCCACGACGGCCGCCTTCCCTCTTGCTTTACAGATCGAGAATCACTTGATCTGCACCTTTAGTGTTGCCTTTTCCTCAGGATTGCTAGTCATAAATCTAACATCACCAAATATACTTATGAAGCCATGATCGGACTGGCGACCAGGATGCACCCCTCCCCCCCCCCCTCCCCTCTTCTCCCATCCCACTCGACCTCCATGGGTCCGGGATACCGGTACCCCGGCCCAGGTCTTTTACAAAGTTATGTTCTGTTTTCACAAATTTTGTTTAGTTTTATTTTTATGTTACTAAAGCGATGATACTTGGTACATGACACAGGCACGCAATTGAGAGCTGCCCTACTTTGGGCTCATGTATTAATGCACCAGCAAACTGTGTAACCATAACCCAACGGTATATGGGGCTCTTGCATGAGCCAAATCATACAAGCCTTACTTTGTGTCATTGCAGAATATCACGTGTTTCTGTCTTGTGTTGTTTTTCTGTTACCAAAACGATGACACTTGGAACAGGACACAGGCACGCAATTGAGAGCGGCCCTACCTGGGGCTCATGTATTAATGTCTCAGCAAGCTGCGTAACCATGTCCCAGCGGTATATGGGGCCCTTGCATGAGACAGGCCATGCGAGTCTGGCTTTGTGTCATTGCAAAATATCAGGTGTTATGTCTCTTATGCTACTAAAACGAAGACACTTGGTACAGGACACACGTACGCAAACGAGAGCTGCCCTACTTTGGGCTCATGTATTAATGTTTCAGCTAACAGTGTAACCATAACCCAACGTAAAATGGGGCTCTTGCGTGAGCCAAACCACACATGTCATGCTTTGTGTCATCGCAAAATATTACGTGTTTTGTTTTGTTTTTTATGTTACTAAAACGATGATGCTTGGTACAGGACGCAGGTACGCAAATAAGAGCTGCCCTTCTTTGGGCTCATGTATTAATGTTTCAGCAAACTATGTAACCATAACCCAACGAAATGTGGGGCTCTTGCATGAGCCAAACTGTACAAGTCTTGTCTTGTGTCATTGCAAAATAAAGAATTACAAATATACTTATGATGAATGTGTAACACTACCTGTCAGTTTTCCAATACACTTTCCCTCAGGATTGCCCTCACTATATCAAACTGCTCCATGTACTGGTGATGAGTGTTTTACACTGCCTGTCAGTTTCACATATATGAACTAATAAACAATCCACTTGCTGGATATTTGACCATTCAAATCATTAAAGGAGACTGAGTGTATTAAAGATTACCCTGCACAGGGATACATATTTACTGTACCTAGTGTACGTTCTAAACGTGGGTGTCCTCTGGGTATTTTTCTCATGGCACACCACCCGATCCTCACCTTAGCATTGTTTTCCTTTCTCAGGATCACCTCCACAGTAAATCAGCTCAGCTCAAACTGATCTCCACATACATATATGGATGTTTAAACACTGCCTGTCAGTTTTACATTAAAGCAACAGTACCACTCCACTTGCTGGATACGATTTGAATGCAGGATCATTAAGGAGACTGAGTGTATTGCAGAGTACCTTTCACAGGGATACATATATGTATATTTACTGTACCTAGTGTACATATTGAACGTGGGTGTCCTCTGGGTAATTTTTCATGGCACACCACCTGGGGTGACCCCCAGATATGCATGCAATGCTGGTAAGGTGCCAATAATTATAATGTGGGTGTCCTCTGGGTTACCATGGCACACCACCTGGGATGAACCCCAGCCGAATGCACGAGGGTCCTGCAGCTGCAGACCTTAAGGAGACAGGCCCCACACACTCCGATAATAAACCTGATTGTTAAAAAACGTGCATACAGCTCTGGCGTACATTTGTGGTGAACCCGGCTAACCAGACCAACACCACTACCAGTCAGTCACGCCTGCACCACGGCTCTCAGTAGCCAGATTAAACTAATAGAGGTGACCCCTCTACACTTGGCACAAGTATTCATACACTCAGACAATCTAAAGCAAGCAATTCAAGCCTTTTAACCTGGGTGATCCCCGGTTCTACCACGAGTATAGTACCCCTACGTGCTGACCCTCCAACACTACTCCCACTGACTGCCACTATCTCCCAACAGGACGGGAACGAGTCATGGAGGACACTAAACCTTCCCAAGATTTCCAGGCAATGATAAACGCCGCAGTAGCGGCCTCAGTGGAGAAGGTTCTGTTATGAGCTCTGCCCCAAACTGCTTGATGGAGGCCTCAGGCACAAAAGTCTCCAAGTCAAAACGGCAAGGGAAGGGCTCCAGCCCCCCTGCCACTAAGGTCAAGGGCAAGACGCCCATCAAACAGACCAAGTGGACAGAGCACCGGGAATCCAAACCCCGTCCATCACAATCTTCCGACAAAGAAGACTATTACCCACCACGCACTTTGGACATGGTAGATGAGTGGCACAAAGACGACTCGCCATCTGAGGAAGAGGAATGGCAAGACCTACCCCACACTTCCTCGAAGTACGTTAGGGAAACCTTACTCGGTGACGACGGCTGAGGCAGAGATAGCAGTAGCGGCACTAAATCAGAGTAGCCGAAGACAGAACGTTCCTGGACGAACAAGGGGCCCCACTCTTCGACCCCCGCAACATCCTGCATCCGCGGTCTTCAGAGTGGAGCCTCCCGGACCACCTAGCACGTTTCGTGCACTATTGGCTGCGCAACCCTCTGGAGATGGAAGTACGCGCACGCCTCAAGGCTGAATACCCCAGACCACTGCTACCAGACGAAGTGGCAGTTACGCCCGAGTTCAACAACACTGTGGTAGTCTTCATTGCACGCTCGGGATGAAACCCCCGCAATGGTGGGGAGAAAGGCCTGAGGTCGACACACGATAAAGTACTTGATATCCCAGGCCCAATTGCAAAGATGCTCTATTTTGCGGATCTGGCGCTCAACCAGGGTACACAACTCAACCCTAACACCATCAGAGAATGGGCTCAATGCTCGATATGCCTCCTGGGCAACGCAAATGACGCACTATGCGCCGAAAGACGCAAATCTGCACTGGTCCGCATCGACAATACACTCTTGGACTTAGGAACTAAAGAATTTCGGTCCAAAAGCACAAGGCCTACTATTTGACGAAGCGTTCATTGCAGAACTCAAGAAACACATGAATTTATTCACCACACTAAATTAAGCCCAAACCTCGCTAAAACAAGTCTTCCACACCCCTACGGGGAGAGGTGTTTTTGGGAGGACTGGTCGGTAGCGGAACCAAGCCACCAGCCGCTTCTGGGCGATAGGTTCCAGATCGTATACACAGTCCTCGTATTTCTCCCATCTACTACACAAAGGACCTCATCCTACAGAGGCGCGGATAGAACCAGAGGCTTCAGAGGTCGGGGCCGTGGCCGCTTCTCTACTAGAGAGTCCCCTACATAGCTAACTATTTCCAATTTTATGACCGGCAGCCTGTTTTACAGAATTGGGAGACAATTACCAAAGACGCCTGGGTTCTCCAGACAGTACAAGGCTACGTCATAGAGTTTTTTATCACAGCCGTTCAGGTCGCCCCTTCACCTCCAATACGCATGCTAGGGGAACAGGAACGCCTCGTGGTCAAGGAAATCCGCACCCTCTTCAAGAAGGGCACAATTCAATATGCACTGGAGGGGAAGGCTTCCTCAGCAATATTTTCCCGGTCAAGAAGAAGCCAGGAGACTACATCAATTGAACTCCTACGTGGTATACAAACACTTCACGATGGAGGAAATTCATCTTCTACAAGACCTCCTAAGCGATAACGACTGGTTTACACATCTGAACCGCAAGGACGCATACTTGTCCGTATCCGTTGCCCTAGACTGCCGACGTTTCCTCCGATTCCAGTGGAGAGGACAAACATGGCAGTTTACGACTCCGTGGTGCTCACGAAGCTACTGAAACCAGTGAGGGCACGCATCCGAGAATTTGGGCGTGCGATGTCTCGTATACCTGGAAGACTTGCTGATCCTTTGCGAATCCAGGCTATGATTGCAGACACAATTTGTCACTTTCTGGAATCCATGGGTTTTGTAGTACACAGACAAAGATCGCTTCTCCCTCCAGGTCGGGCCAGTTCCTCAGTTTCGACATCGACTTGGAGAACTGCGTTCTGCGTCTGTCTACTGCAAAGATCGCCTCTATAAGGAAAGATATCAGACGCGCTCTAAGGTTGGATACGATTCCTCTCAGGATACTCGCCCGGATTGTGGGACTCCTCTCCTCCTCCATACAAGCGATATTCCCGGGCCCACTACACTACAGGGCCATGCAACGACTGAAGGCGAGATACCTACGCACCGGTCACTCATACAACCACTGGATCCCACTGTCAGCAGAAGTGAGGACGGAATTTCGATGGTGGTTACTTCACATACAAGCTTGGATTGGCAAAGTGATCTTTGGCTCTTCCTCCGGATCCGAACTGCGAAGTGGTGGATGAATCCCTGCAAACGTGGCCCAGCCGTTCTCCACGATAGCAAGGGTGCTTCGATACACACGCACCCACAAGATATCGCTCCTGCTCATAACACCCCTCTGGCAGAGCCATCCGTGGTTCCCGGATCTCCTGGAGATGTCTCACGAAAACCCCCTACTACTCCCTACCTTCCCTCTACTTCTGAAGGGACCTCGAGGGGAAGCCCATTCCCTTGTCCTGGAAGGACAACTGGCGCTAGTGGCCTGGACGATTGCAGGGGATCCTGGTCAGTCCACGGCCTATTACAATCGACTAAAGACCTAAAGACTCCTATGGGACTCATGGGCTCCCGGCACCAGGAAATGCAATATTTCCGCCTGGTCGACCTGGAGTGATTGGTGTGTGGAAAGGGATTCCGATCCCTTTACTGCCCCTGTCTCACTGATCCTTAACTACCTCTCTCATCTGTTCTCACTGGGACGATCATATCGATCGCTCAATGTGATCAGATCTGCCATATCGGCGGCAAACGTTCTGTAACAAGGCAGGCCAGTAGGTCAAGATCCACTGGTTTGTCGGCTACTGCGGGGTGCCAAATTAACGAGACCCCCAGCACCCAAGTATTCATGCCTCTGGCAGGTGGATGTGGTGCTGAAATTCCTTAGGGAATGGCCGGACAACCCCTATCTGTCGCTGAAACAACTCTCAGCCAAACTGGCCCTCTGGTTATGCCTCGTCTCATTTCGACGGGTGGCAGACGTTAGAGCGTTCAATGTGGACGGTTTCTCTCTCACACCGGAAGGAGTTACCCTTTCCATATCGGGACGAACTAAGTCAGATTCATCTTCAGTGTCATACCTGTATTTTGGGTCAGACCCCAAACTATGTGTTGTCAGGACACTAATGAGGTATACAGAAATCACAGCTCCCCTTCGAACTAATTTGACGGGTCAACTCCTGATTTCTTATGCAAGGCCTCACGGACCAGTGTCTACGACAACACTGGCTAGATGGGTCCGCTGGCTATTATCGTTAGCGGGCGTTGAGCCTCGCTTCGGAGCGCATTCGGTCAGAGGGGCGGCAGCCTCCCAAGCCTTAACGGCAGGCGCCTCCCTAACCGACATTATGCGCTGCGCGGATTGGACGCGAGAGAGTACATTTAGGACGTTTTACTTTCGGCAAACATCTCATGCTTCCTTCACATTAGTCAATTCGAAGTTCTAAAAATGCAAATATGAAGCCTCCTGTCATGTGGTTAAATTGAAGATTATATTAGCTTTAGTGTATTAATAATCTTAATTTTAGTAATGACAGGAGGCGAATATTTCCCACCCTATAGGATCCCTCCCATGTCTTACTCAAGTTGAACAGAATACGTCTTTTATGTTCAGGAAGACACGTACGATATATGGTTGTATGTTTAATACTTAGACATGTATCTTGAGAGGATTGTATAGGGTGAATAATTAGACATGTACCTTGGAATATGTTGTGTATATATTTATTAAATCACATTACCGGTAATTTAGAATTAATATATTGATTTATTACCCATTCAGGCATTCTTAATGTTTGTCCGCATGTTTATTGTATGCGGACAATTTATCACGCCAGAGACCTTTCACCTTTTTCTTTTCTTGCAGTGTGAAGGTCTTCTCAACAAGACAAAGATTCACCTTCCATACCTCTACATCACGGAACTACTGGAGTTGGATATTCTATTATGTTATTGAACTGTTGGCGTTTAATATGATTATAGTTGTTATTTGTTGTTTCGCTTCAAAGAAAGATATGCAAATATTCGCCTCCTGTCATTACTAAAATTAAGATTATTAGTACACTAAAGCTAATATAATCTTCAATTTGTACTTCTGTAATTTTCAGTTGGGCAGATTCTAAGTAAAAGAGGTATAGTGTTAGAAATTTACAACACATTAATCACACTCAAACATTCCATATTTTTAATATCTGCTGTATTGTGGGTGTGAGACTTACAAACCTAGTTTAATGTGTATAAGTATATTCTATGTTTAAAGGGATTTGTTCTTCCTAAGCCTAATTCATTTGTAAATATGATTAACTTTTCCAAGACACCAAGTGTTGCCAATCCTGTCACTTTCATTACTTGTGAACTTTTCCAAGGATACTCCTGTGTCTTTCAGGTGCTATGCCCTTCCCTGTACCCCATGGCCATCTTTAACACGGGGCAAACAGGGCAACTGCCTGGGGCACAGTAACTCGGCGCTGCTTACCATTCATACTACCGCAACGCCACACAGGAGGCATGGTTTCCTCCACCAATAACCAATCCAATGTTCCTCATAGAGAACAAATGCTTTCATATCAGTCAGTGCAGTGGAAACGCCTTTAGTGAATGTCAATATGACCGCCTTTTAGTGGCGGTCATATTGACATTCAGCTGTAAACTCTTTAAAGTTTCTAAAAAATATTTTACATTGCAGTGTTAAGAGGGCAGGCACACTGCACCCAGAGCACTTTATTGAGATATAGTGGTCTGGGTGACTATAGTATCCCTTTAATGTAAGTGACCACTTTAATTTAGAGAGGGAAGGAAAGGGACCAGAAAAACAGCCCATACAACACTTGAGCATTATAAATAAAGCTCATCTATTTATTATAACTCTAGAGCAGTGTTACCCAAACTTTTTAGGTTCAAGATGCCCTTAACATTAAAAAAAAATTCCAAGGCGTCCCAAGTTAAAACAAATTTCGAGGTTATATATCTGTACAGTGCTGCGGCATATACTGGCGCTATAGTGTAATGTATAGTGTTGGTGTTTGTATATAAATTTTAGTATTAAATTGTATATAATGTTTGTGTTTGATTGCAGGGGTGTGTTTGAATGTAATGTTTACTTTTAAATGCGGATGTCATTTGTGTGAAGGGGTGTGTTTGCATATAATTTTGGAGTTTGAATGCAGGGGTGTGTTTGTTGTACTGGTGTTTGCTTAGATGTATGCACAAACACTACCACATACATACATACACATTAACACACATTCATATAGACACGACACATGCGCACACACATACCTTAATACACACATATACACACACAAACGGACACTGACACACAGATACACGCACCCTGACACACACAATTACTGACATATGCACACACCATGACACAGATACGCACACAGTTGTACATCCCAACACACAGGTAAGTGCGCACACACAGAAACACAAAGAAGCACACTGACATGTATACACACACAGTCTGACATTAACACATATAAGTGATTTTTTTTTTAAATATCTGCAGCCACCCTCCGTTAGCTTACTATGTGTGTCCAGGAGGGTGGCTTGATTGGAGTCCTGGTGCTAGTGGGGGAGAGGGGTCTGGAGCAGATCGTCGTGCTCCATCTTCTCTGCCTTCAAGCTGCCTCTGTGACTGTCTACTCTCCCTCCCATACTGTCTCCTTGCACGAAGCTGTGGGGAAGTGACAGGTTGTCACTTCCTTTCCAGCCTGCCGACACTACAGGGGACCGGTTGGGTGCCGCGTCCCTGTTCAGCAGAAATGTTTCCCATGCTATAAACATAGAGCCGGGGAAACATTTTGCAGCGCCCCTGAAAATGTGCTTGTATGTAATATTATATTAAAATAATCATTATAGTGCCAGGAATACAAAACATGCATTCCTGACATTATAGATGTAAAAATTCATACAGAAAAAACTAGTTGCGGCGCACTCAGACTTGTAAAAATTCATAACTAAGAAGGCTACTATAAAACGCCTATTTAAGAGAATAAATATGGGGATTTAGTTCCACCATATGGCCATATGATGTTAAGCCCACCACTGCTTCAGAGTACCCCAATGTCAGTGGGTCCTACGCTAATTACAAAATGTGGGAGACAAATTATTTATTTATAAAATATTTTACCAGGAAAGATACATTGAGATTTCTCTAGTTTTCAAGTATGTCCTGGGTCCACAAAGCATTGCATTGTTACAGTTAGTGTAAAATAAAATACAAAATATACAATATATACAACATTTAACATAGAACAGGTAGGAAATATATAATCAACCATGACAGGTACATTCTGTTTTGAGGTATGTAGAGAAGGATCTCTTAAAGGACTTTAAGCTTAGGGAAGATTTTAATTTGTGCGGGAGGTCGTTCCACAAACGAGAAGGAGGATCGGGCTGCTTTCTTTTTATATTGAGGTAGACTAAGAAAAGTGTTGGTACTGGATCGGAGGTTGTAGGAAGTGGGAACAGCTGGGGAAAGCATTACGTTCAGGTAGGGTGGGAGTTTTCCAGAAAAGCTCTTAAACACAAGGCTGGAAAGATGAAGGGTGCGTCTGGATTCCAGCGACAGCCAGTTTAGTTCTTTTAGCATGTCACAATGGTGGGTCCTGTAATTACATTGTAGCACAAATCGTCAGAACGAGTTATACAATGTGTTGAGTTTATTAATGTGGGATTGCGATGCAGATGCATATACTACATCCCCATAATCAATGATTGGCATCAGCATTTGCTGTACAATCTTTTCCTTTACTGAAGGGCTTAGGCAGGATTTGTTTCTGTACAGGGCACCTAGTTTTGGATAAAGTTTAGATGCAAGGTTTTCTATGTGCAGGCCAAAAGATAGATTGGGGTCTAACATCATACCCAAGTATTTGAAAGAGTGGACTGCGGTCAGTGTGCCATTTGAAATTGTTTTGATGGATAGGTGAGAATTGTGTAATTTGTGTAATTTAGGTACTGTTCCAAAGATCATTGTGACAGTTTTGTCAGTGTTTAGGAACAGTTTGTTTTTTGCGATCCACTTTTCTACCTCTGTAAACTGGTCTTGGAGCACAGCCTCAAGCTGCGGTAGATCGGAACTGCTCGCATAGATTACTGTGTCATCTGCGTACATGTGTACATTTGAGGATTTGCAGACATTAGGCAGATCATTTATAAATAATGAAAATAGTAGGGGGCCGAGAATGGAACCTTGGGGAACACCACACGTGACTGGGAGAAGGAGGGAGTCGCTGTCAGAAATGGACACATATTGTGAGCGTTCCGATACATACGATCGAAACCAGTTTCGTGAGTGATCACCAATACCTGAGTTTTTGAGTTTGTGCAGTAGAATGTCGTGGTCTACTGTGTCAAAGGCCTTAGCAAAATCAAGGAAAATAGCTCCAGTTAGGTCTCCTTGTTCCATGCCAGTTTGGATGTCATTGCAAACTTTTAAGAGGGCAGTTGTAGTGGAGTGATTCTGGCGAAAGCTCGATTGATCAGGGGTCAGATAGTTTGATTGTTGGTAATACTCACATAGTTGCGTATGGACACATTTTTCTAAGATTTTTGACAATACCGGGAGCAATGATATAGGGCGATAGTTAGAAACCAAGGTAGTGTCACCACTTTTATGGATAGGCACTACTCTTGCAGTCTTGCAAAGTTTGGGTAAGTATCCAGACACCAAGGATTCATTAATTAAAGTTGTGACGGGTTTAGCAATTGCCGGTGCACTGAGCTTCAACAGCATTGCTGGGATTTGGTCAGGTCCGGACTGGTTTTTCATTTTTAGATTATTAAGATGTTTTTCAATGACACTAACAGGTACAGGTCTAAAAGTGAACTTGTCTATATTGGGCGTTTGCAAATTTAGTGAGACCTGATCCACATTTGTAGTTTCAGGATGTGTGCCAGCTTGGCAATCAGGGCAGTAGAGCATCCGAAAAAATAATTGTTAAAGGCATTTGCTACATCTAAGGGAGGTTGCAGGGTTTGGTTATCCACTTTGACAGTGGAGGGTTTGGAGTGGATTGGGGGAGTTTGTAGTTTATTTATGACTTTCCAAAAGTTTCTAGGGTTTGAGATGTTATTGTTCAGATTGTCATAGAAATATTGGGCCTTGGCCAATTTTGTTTGTTTCGTGCATATATTTCGCCATTGTCTATACGCACAGTGATCATTCATAGAGCCAGTACGCTTAAACTTTGACCACAAAAAATCCCGAAACTGGTACATTTGGATGAGGTCAGCTGTGATCCAGTTCATATGTGCTCCTTTTACCCTCACCTTACGCAGCGGGGCATGCAGATTCCAAATTTGTAGGAGTTCAGACTGAAAGAATTCAACAGCACAGTCTAGATCCGGGATAATGTTTAATCTGTGCCATGGGGGGTTCTTGATGTCCTTTAGAAAGGATTCAATATTAAATTTTTTGAAGGACCTAGTTATTTTAACCTTGGGAGAGGATTTAATAGCCTTTATTTTGCGCACACCGTACACTAAACAGTGATCACTGAAAGTGTTTGGGAGAACACTGGCCTCCTGGATTCTATCATGAGAAGTGAAGAGAATCCAATCTAGCAGGGTATGGTTAAGGCTTTTAATGTTTATGCGAGTTGGGGAGGAGATTAATTGCGTTAGCTGCAAAGTCTTAAAAAGCGTGCAAGAACTATTATTTTTAGGATTCAGCCAATCAATATTAAAATCTCCAAAGACCAACAGTTCACTTTTAGGGTTTTGAGCAATGGTTTCACTAAGGAGATGGGCTATGTCAGAAAGAGTATGCACAGGGGAGCTAGGTGGGCGGTAGATTCCTGCAACAATGATTGAATTACTGCATGGGATCTCAATTGTGCCAGAGAGGAAATCAAAGGTGGCAGGAGGACTAAGGTTTTGTAAAGGGGTAAACTTTATGGAATTGTCAACATAAATAACAATGCCTCCTCCTCTCTTTGCTCTGTCATTTCTAAAACATGAATACCCCTGTATTGCAATGGCGGTGTCTGGTATTTTAGTTGTTAACCAAGATTCTGAGAGCCCAATGATTTTTGGTTTGTAATGGGAACACCAGGCTTGCAGTGCATCCAGTTTAGGGAGTAAACTACGGATGTTGCAGTGCACAAAAGAGAGGCCTTTTTTAGTGGGGAGATTAGGACTAGAATTAGCTGGGGGACCTGGGTTAGACTCCACATCATTTGCAAGGGCAAGTAACATAAGGAATAGGAATTTGGACATCATTTTTGTTTGGGCACATAGTGAATGGGATACTTTATAATTTTGTGAGGTGGGGGTAGGAGGGCTATTTTTTAGAACTCTCCACCAGCACTCAGCAGATAAGTTACAGGAACAAAGCATGCCATGGTGTATGATAATTTGTTTTCCAGTTTGAGGTGTGTGCTTATGCTGGTAGTGGTGTGAACAAAATTGAATTGAAAAAAGGGTTATTAAGAATATCAGTATGGTTATATTTGGATTCATGTTAGTGGTATGAGGTGTGTAGTTGAAAATGAAACAAACAGAAATTGTGAAAAACAAAAATTAAACAAAAAGTATATAGTATTGGTGTGTGAGATAACTATTTGTAGGGAGAGAGGGTATGTGTTCTATAGAGTTAAAAGATTGGAAGGGCGTGAAGATCAGTGTTTGCACCTGTCAATTTCAAGAGGTTCAAAGTTGTGTGGGAGACTATCTATAAATGTAGAATTAAGCATGGGGTGGGTGGGAACCGAGTCTTCCAGAAGGCTACCTGTTTCAAATGGCCATGGAACAGCTGATGGAGCTCTGAGTTCTATGCTGGGCTGGGTATGTTTAAAAATTAAATAGTACTGGTGCTAAACACAAGCTACAGTGTATTGAATTAATTTATTTGTAAGAGCAAAGTGAGTATACAATAAAGAGTGATAAAAGCAATTGCTCTTACAAATAAATTTATTCAATACACTGTAGCTTGTGTTTAGCACCAGTACTATTTAATTTGTCTCCCACATTTTGTAATTAGCGTAGGACCCACTGACATTGGGGTACTTTGAAGCAGTGGTGGGCTTAACATCATAGGGCCATATGGTGGAACTAAATCCCCATATTTATTGTAGCGGAGAGCCGATCTTGCACAGCTATTCTCCACTAGAGATCCCAGTGAGGCTCAGGAACAAGGTGATGTTAAGTCCACAGGCAAGGTTTCCAGCAGGTAGAGTAATACAGCAATATCCCCATCGCAATCCCAATAACTGGACGACACACAGTTTCAGGAGTAGAACTAACTAGCTTTATTTCACAGTTCCTTATAAAGCCCTCTCCCATGCAAGGGAGGAGGTTCTATCACTTAAGACATTATCCAATCTACAAGCAGTAACCTCCCACAGATCTCCTCCCCTCCTCTAGCATCATAATCCCCTTATCGTGTACACAGTTTTCCCCGAGTTTTGGATGTACCCTAAATACTTGGGGTACATCCACAAATCCAACATCCCCAGATAGCTCTATTCTGGGGGACCAACATACTTTAAAATTAGCCCATTCGGATAAAGCGTTCGGGAGTTATAGGACTTTGAAGTTTGGACCGACCGCAGAGGTAAAGTATCCGAAAACAGTTCCATGTATTCTGGCCCTGCGGTCGGTCACAAACAGGCGAATGCAAAGGGGTGAAATATTACTGTTAAGTGGCCTGACGGGGATTCGGATGAATCCCCTAGTTTGTGGGGTTCTTTCTACCGAACGGCGGGCCGTTCGGTAGTTTCCCCACGAAGTATTAGGAGTCTGGAGGTCTCAGCGGTGTTTGCCTAGTCAAGTGTCCGATTTTGGTTCCAGACACTCGACGGCAAAACACCGCTGTTCGGCAGTCCAAGATGGCCGCCGCCACGTGTTCGCATCCCGAATGGCGGCCACCCAGAGAACAAAGACCACACTGCATGAATAGGTAATTACCCGTTTGCAACATTGTTGCAAACGGTAATTGAAGGCACACTTTACACAGGGTGGTCTGGTTGTTCGGTAGTTTCATTCCCTTGTTTTATTTGAATGATTCTACCGAACAACTAGAGGAATACAGTTCTTTATATACATTTAACTGTCAATATAACCGGATACCATGATTTCTATACATGTTCACACACCTTAAACCAGCAATATGACTAAATACACTTATTCTCATACATGTTGTGGGACAGCCCGGTACCAATCCGCTACATTTATTCTCTTAGATAGGCGTTTTATAGTAGCCTTCTTAGTTATTAATTTTTACAAGTCTGAGTGCGCCGTAACTAGTTTTTTCTGTATGAATTTTGGTCACTGCGGCAGCACCTTTCTTGCATAATGCATCTTTCGGGTGTGCCCCCAATCTCTTCTCTGCGCAATTATAGATGTAAAACACCATTGAGGTGGTTGGCCCCCCCTGTAACCCAGTGAAAAGGGTATTTAACTTACCCTTTTCCAGCACTGTGTGGGTCTTCTCGAAGGCTGGCCCCGCCCAGCCTCTGTATCCTATGCTGAGATCATCAATATTTATGATCTCAGCAAATCCAATGCTTTCCCATTGGAAATACACACAGACATAGGCTAAAACACACACGCGGCATGTTGCGGTGCTTCGCCAATCAGAATCTCCTTATAGAGAAGCATTGAATCAATGCACCTATATGAGGAACGTTCAGCGTCTCAATGCAGAGCATGGAGAAGCTGAACATAGGTGCTGCACACTGTACAACAGCGACCCAGGAAGCATATCTAGTGGCCGTCTGAGTGACTGTCACCAGAGGTGTCCATAGGTAGTGTTTACATTAAAAAAACCTGTAGGGACGGGCTGTAGACACTAGAAGAACTACATTAAGCTGTAGTTGTTCTAATGACTATAGTGTCCCTTTAAATGTGGCAGAATCACTGATATAATACCTATGCATTTTTATTCTTTCTTCAAGCTTTACTGGTTATCATACTTAGAGAGTTCCTTTAAAGGACCACTCTAGTGCCAGGAAAACATACTCGTTTTCCTGGCACTAGAGTGCCCTGAGGGTGCCCCCACCCTCAGGGACCCACTCCCGCCGGGCTCTGGGGGGAGGAAGGGGTTAAACTTACCTCTTTCTCCAGCGCCGGGCGGGGAGCTTTCCTCCTCCTCTCCTTCTTCCTTGCAACGTCATCGGCTGAATGCGCATGCGCGGCAGGAGCCGCGCTCGCATTCAGCCGGTCGCATAGGAAAGCATTTACAATGAGACAGCCACTAGAGGTTTTGGAGGCTGGATTAACCCTCAGTATAAACATAGCAGTTTCTCTGAAACTGCTATGTTTATAAAAAAAAAAGGGTTAATCCTAGAGGGACCTGGCACCCAGACCACCTCATTAAGCTGAAGTGGTCTGGGTGCCTAGAGTGGTCCTTTAATTGTGGCTCATTTGAACACTGATCTAATTTCATAGAAAATTATGTTTTAAGGTATTACTACTATACATTATCAATGTGTCATGTTATTTTTTTACTACACGCTACAGAGCTCTTTACGGAACAGTGACAACTATTTACCAAGGTGTGTGTTTGGACATATAATTGTTCAAACAAACGTGTCAGAGTGAAGACAACAACCAATGTATATGGAAAACGTTTATTTCTCTTAAAGATACTGTAAAGATACCTTTGCTTTCTGTTAGATATACTGCTGCTATAAAAATATCGAAATACTTTAAGACGAACAAAAAACTTGAGTTTTAAATGTGAATTATGCTGTGAAAATAAAACCCTATTTCTTTATTTTGGAATAAATGTATAGGAATTTGGGAATGAGCAAAATTGTATGTGTTTTAGTAGTAGTACAGGGTATTACAAATCTGTCTTGAACCTAGGAGCATAGGCAAAAGTACTTACATAGTGTTACATTTCTTGACCCCAGAGTGGCAGTCAGATCTGTCCTTGGATCAATAAGCTGTTGTCTCGCATATTAAAATACTTGATCTTTGAATATCATGTTTTTCCATGAATGAATCTAGTCTCTGTTTAAAAATATGTACAGAAGCTGATAAAACCACATATTCAGGTAGAAAATCCCACACCTTAATTGTTCTTACTGTAAAGAACCCTTTCCTTTGTCTTAGACTAAATCTCCTTTCTTACAGTCAGCTGACCACTCTAAACCAAACAGTTGTGCCCTTGCCACTGCAGTTCTAGGCTTCTGTTTTCAAGCTTTTCACTAAGCGGATGTTAGAGGGGGTAGAGCAATCTGGAGAGGAGACTTTGGGGTTCAACCATTTATTCACAAAAAGGCTTAAAATGCTTACATATTTTTCTCAAGCCATTTTTGTAACAGGGAGCAAATGTATTTTAAAGAAAATGCTGCATCTCATAAAAATAAGATTACTACAAGATACATGTGATTTTCAATGTTTTATTCAATTGTGTAAACTCCAGGGAAGTGACAGTACTCTTTCAGCATAAAATCTATACCTTAGCTAACACAATATAAAGATAAATAGTTGCCAGGAATACGAAGCTACAGTATCCCTTTAATTTAAACCTAACTTGTGTGTACAAAGCCTATTTAAATTCTAATTCATCAGCTGTTGTCATTCATTCAATCTTTGTTCAGATAATGTTACTGCATGAAAGAAGTGGAGGAGACAGAAAAAAGTGCAGTTCCTCACCTCCTATCATGGCAAGAAAGGCAGAATTCATAAGGATATGTGATCTTAAAGGGTTACTCCAAGCACTATAACAACTACATCCCACTGCCAATGATGCTTGCTGGATGTAGAGTTACACCTCTGGCAGCAAACGGGTTAAACTAATGCTGCGCATACAGTCTCCAGTCACAAATGACTAATTCAAATCACTGAGGCAGTTGGTCTTGGTGCTTGGAGTTACCTTTTACACAAAAAAAAAAAACACACAACAACTACATGTAATATGTAAATATAGGGCTGGCACCAAAAAGACTAATTGCTGCAAAGTCACAACGATGAACTGTAATGGTTAAGTTGCTCTTGCTCAGAGTGCATGTTTACATAATACAGGGTTGCAAGTGAGGGTTGTTAATTTACACTGTATGAACTTGTATATAATATATTAATCGGTGCTAAAAGACACCTCATTTTGGTTTACTTTACTAATCTCAATATAAACTCAATGCAATTTTCCCTACACAATTATATATACAGAAAAAGGCTCCATTCACTCTAAGCGTCTCTGAAACATCGATTGAGTCCAAGCAGACAGCCCTCTGACTTGCTGTACTGTATAAATAGTCACGCAGCATTCTCACTGTAGAACCCTGTTGACTTGTACGCTGCATTGGGTAGAATCAAAATGCTGCAAGTCAGTCAAGGTTCCATTGTTGCGTCCAGATCTATTTAAAAAAGACAATTGTTTCGCTAATTCATTTATGCACTTTTAAAATTCCTTACCTGGACAGATGTTTCAAGATTTGCTTCTTAATAATCCCCGCCATGCCGGTTATTGGTATGAATTGTAGCAGCTATCCCACTGCTGTTCCTCCAGCTGTTTCCCAGCAGCCCATGCCAGATCCGCCTACCATTGAGAGGAAGTGAGCAGAGTCTCAGAGCAGTGTAGTCGCCATGTTGGTACACCCAGTTTGTGTCATCCAGAAATGGATGATATTTGTATGATCTGCCTCACCCATTCCCATTGCTCAGAGGTATGGAGATGTAAACCTACATCAATGTCACATAGTTTACGATGTATTAAATTAACAGCAACTGTTCTGTCAAGCAAGGATTCCTTTAGCTATGTTTTACCAATAAAAAGCAAATTAGTGTCAGTCATACTGATGCAGAGGTCAGTCTGTTGGATTTGCAGTTATGTGGTACTGGAGCTCTTTGCAATGAGAGCAATAAGAATAAATTGTGATTTTGTGATATAAAAGTTACACATTCCAAATACTTGACATTTGTACGTGCATACAGTTCAAACAAAGAGGGATGCTTTAATTTTAGGGTGTAAGTTGGAATGTGGGCAGGGCTGTTTTGAGAAACTTTAGGTGACTTACTAATAACAATTTATACAGATAAAATGTGATTTTGAACAAAACAATTTACACAGTGTGGATTGATCTGATTGGTGCAGCGCATTGTGTTGTATGCGCACTACCCTCTCAATTCTTTCCTATGGTAAGGCACTGGATCGGTTGAGATCATCAACACTGATGATCTAAGCCAAAGAGGTGTACTTGAGCAGGGAGACCAGCACAGCAAGGAAAAGAAAGGTGAGTTTAAATGGAGACGTAAACGGTGACTACGGCATTATAGTGTTAGGAATACATAGTTGTATGTATTACCTTTAACCCCTTAAGGACACAGCTTCAGAAGCTTGTCTTACGCTTAATGACACAAGCAATTTTTGCATTTTCTTGCTGTTTGCGTTCAACTGCAATTTGCATATCTCTCGTTTATTTCACCGACACATTATATACTGTTTTTTAAAGAACAGAAAGGGCTTTAATTTGATGTAACATATATATATATATATATATATATATATATATATATATAAATGCTTATTTATTATAAAAAAATACAGAAAAACACAAAAAAAAGAAAAAAAGTGTGTTGGTTTTTTTTTATACAGTTTTTGCAATAATAATGTGTGCAGAATTAGCGCAGGTTAAAGGTAGGGGAAGGGGAGACCACGGGCGGCGAGGGACTTAGGGTGAGTGCTGCAAGTGAATTGCATCCTCCCCTAACAGCCGCCCCCGGTGCCCTGACATAACCCCCCCTCGAGGACCGCCCAGAGGGCGGGAAGCCAAAGGCTTCAAAGGAAACCGCGCATGAAAGAAGCGGCTCAAAGAGGGCGCGTTCAAATCAGAGACAGAAACCCAGGACCGCTCCTCAGGGCCGTAACCCTTCCAATCTACCAGATACTGCAACCGGCCTCGAGAGAAACGAGAATCAAGGAGAGCAGCTACTTCGTACACGTCACTGGAGACCGCGCGACGCCTGAGAGGACCAGAGAACCGATTGCAGAGCAAGGGCTTCAAAAGGGTGTGAAAGGTGTTAGGTATACGCATGGAAGGAGGCAAGGCCAGGGAGTAGGACACGGGATTTACCCTACGCAATACCTTATAGGGGCCAAGGAACTTGGGCGCAAACTTCATCGAGGGAACCCTGAGGCGGAGATTCTTAGAGGACAACCAAACCCTATCACCCGGAGCATAAGAAGGAGCCGCACACCTACGACGATAAGCAAATCTCTTTTGAGCAGCAGCCGCACGAGAGAGAGCAGCATGGACCTGATCCCACATCCTCCGTAAGGAGGTGAGGTGCTCGTCCAAAGCGGGCATTCCCTTGTCGGAGAACACACCGGGAAGGACAGAGAGTTGGAATCCGTAAGCAACCATAAAAGGACTTAAGCCAGTGGGCGAATGAGTCACGGTATTCCTGGCGAATTCAGCCCAGGGAAGGAGATGAGACCAGTTGTCCTGGTGTGCATTCGTGAAGCAGCGTAAATATAACTCCACAGACTGATTTGCTCGTTCAGCAGCTCCATTAGATTGAGGATGATAGGAGGAAGTGAACGACAAGGAAACCCCCATCTCAGCACAAAAGCCCCTCCAAAACCGAGAGACAAATTGAGGACCCCTGTCGGATACAATATCCTGTGGTATACCATGCAAGCGGAACACCTCTTTGGCAAACACTTGAGCCAGCTGAACCGCAGAAGGTAGCTTTTAAAGTGGAATAAAGTGTGCCATTTTAGAGAACCTATCAGTTACAGTCAAAATTACTGTCTGTCCATCAGATGAAGGAAGATCCACAATAAAGTCCATGGATAAGTGGGTCCATGGTTTCTTGGGTATAGATAGAGGCATTAGGAGTCCCGGGGGTTTAACATTAGGGGACTTACACTGTGTGCAAACACGACAAGCCTGCACATAATCCACCACGTCTTGTTTAAGTGAGGGCCACCAAAACTGTTGAAGGAGACCCTTGTATGTTTTGGTAACCTATAGATGACCAGCAGTTTTGGCGGTGTGAAATAAAGCTAACAGCTTCTTTCTGTCATTCACTTTCACGTATAATCTACCTACAGGTGTCTCAGAGGGTGCTTGGGATTGGTATGCCTTGATACCATCAAGGAAAAGAGATGAAACAACCAAACGGGTAGCAGCTATTATCTTAGTTGTAGGCACAATAGGTTCAGGAGAGGGGGCAATCGACTCCAAAGGTTCGTATTGTTGGGAGATAGCATCAGCTTTGACATTACGGTATCCCGGCCTATATGTGATAATGTACTGAAAGCGTGAAAGATATAAAGACCATCTGGCCTGACGAGAGGACAACTTTTTAGCATCAGCTACATAGGAGAGATTCTTATGATCAGTTATAACCAGGATTTTGTGTCTGGCTCCCTCTAATAAGTACCTCTATTCCTTAAAAGCCATCACAATAGCCAATAGTTCTCTGTTCCCGAAGGCCTCAAGGGCTTCAGGAGTCCAAACCCTGGGGTGCAAACCTTTTTTAATCAGCTTCGTGATCGGAGAAATAACTGACAACATTTTTTTTTATAAACCTCCGATAGTAATTGGCAAACCCTATAAACTGTTGGATTGCCTTAAGTCCTCGGGGAAGAGGCCAAGACAGTATGGCTTCTAACTTAGAAGGATCCATGCTGAATACCTGTTCAGAAATTACATACCCTAGGAATTGTACAGATTTTTGGTTGAATAAACATTTTTCTAACTTGCAATAAAGACCGTTCTGCAACAATCTCTTAAGCACCATCCTCACATGATTATGGTGTGACCCCAAATCAGGAGAATATACAAGTATGTCATCAAGATAGACTACGCCACAGATATGCAGTAGATCTCTAAGGACATCATTTATGAGGTCTTGGAACACAGCAGGAGCATTACGCAGTCGAAAAGGCATGACTAAATACTCGTAATGTCCACTGCTTGTATTGAATGCTGTTTTCCATTCATCATTCTCTTTTATACGAACCAGATTATAAGCCCCCCTAAGGTCTAGTTTAGTATAATATCTAGAACCTTTAACACGGTCAAACAACTCAGTGATGAGAGGGATAGGATAAGCGTTTTTAACCGTTATATTGTTCAGACCCCTGTATTCTATACAAGGCCTCAAATCGCCCTCTTTCTTGGCAACGAAAAAGAAACCAGCACCAGCAGGAGAGGAGGACCTTCAAATAAAACCTTTACTTAAGGATTCCCGTATGTACTCCTCCATAACCTGATTTTATTTCTCAGAAAGCGGGTAGACCTTACCACTAGGGGCATAGTACCGCTGGCAACAGGTTTATGGCACAATCATAATCACGTTGTGGAGGTAGCTTATCAGCCTCCCTTTTTTCAAAAACCAATGCGAGGTCTGCATACACAGGAGGGACAAAAACAGAAAGCGGTTTAGCAGTGGGCACATTAAGTAGACATACAGAACGCACACGGGCCATACAGTCTCGTTGACAAGATTCCCCCCAGGAGAGTATATCTAAACAACCCCAATCAAGTGCTGGGTTGTGTTTAACTAACCAGGGAAAACCCAGAACGATGGGAGCTGTAGGGGAGTCAATTATTTGGAAGGTTAACCTTTCCCTGTGTAAGGCACCCATGGTCATAACAATTTCTTGGGTTTCCTGGGTCACCAGGGTTTTTTTAAGTGGTCTACCATCTATGGCCTCAACGGCCAAGGGTGTGGCCTTTTGGATCATAGTCAAGGCTGCGGTTTATGCAAAATTCTCATCCATAAGGTTGTCTGCAGCACCTGAATCGATCAAGGCTGTGGTTGTTATAGTGGTTTGATTGACCAAAAGAGTAACCGTAATAAACGGTCTAGAGATGGACACATGAGGGGAAAAGGTCATAACACCCGAGGCCGACCCCTCTCTAGGCCTTAGGTGCTGAATTTTCCCTGCAGATTAGGGCAGGTTCTTCGGAGATGCCCCCTTTTCCCACAATAAAGGCATAACCCCTCCCTTCTGTGATATGCCCTTTCAGCTTCAGTTAACCCTATAGCACCCAATTGCATGGGTTTGGGAGATGGTTGTCTAGGAGGAGGTAAGGCTAGTAATGCGGTACTGGGTAAAGCAGGTAGCACCGGTGTATTCACCGCCTCTCTCTAATACGGTTGTCGATAAGAATGACATAATCTATTACATCATCCAGAAGCACAGGCAATTCCCTGGATGCTATCTCATCTAATATGTAAGCGGCCAAACCCTCCTGAAAGGCTGTTACGAGGGCGGCGTTATTACTAATAGCTGTGGAATGTCAGCAGGTTCCATGGTGCCCCTGTTGTAATGTCACGATTCGGGAACCTAACACGCTAACAGGTCACAGAAAGTAAAGGGTGCAATACCGGTCCTTAGAATGGCCGGGTTAAGCACACTAAGAATAGTCAGGAGACAAGCCAAGCAAAGGAAGCCAGAAAACAGGATAACGAAAAACAAGCTGAGGTCAAAGGAATGGAGAATACGGGAAAATCGGAATAACAAGCCAAATAATCGGTAACCAGAGAGAGACGCACGAACAGACTGCAATACAGGTATCACAAGACCACAACAGGGCACTGAGAGACAGGAAAGGTAAGTATATAAATTCTATGGTTAATTCTGATTGGATAACTTTGAATCAGAATTAACAATCACACGTGGGAGATATTTACACCTCCCACTGTGATTATTGCACTGTGACTTTAACGCCGGGTCACGTGACCGACCCTGGCGCTCGTAAAAGCGTGCGGGCTCCCAGCGTGCAGCGTTATACATGCTGCCGCTGGGAGGCGAGGAGGAGGACGCGAGCGGCGCCTGGAGCTGAGAGGACGCCACTCGCTGACAGGTAGGGGAAGGGGAGACACCGTCCTAACGGTCTTATGTACTTACCCGATCGCCGTCGTTCCCCCGGCGGCGATCGGCGGTGCTCCCGGTGTGGGGAGATTGCCTGCAGCCCAGACAGTCTCCCCGCGGCAGATTAGGGCCCTGTGGCCATGTGATCGCTCAACAGAGCGATCACATGGTCACAATAGGTGTCCATGTGTCTGCCTGCAGGGGGACTGTCTGTACTGACAGGCAGTCTCCCTGCAACTGTAAAATCAAAGACGAAATAAAGTTAATGTTAATTAAAAAAAAAAAAAAAATTATATATATGTGTATATATATGATATATAGACATATTATATTTATATAATATATGTCTATATATCATATATATTATGTCATACCAAGTGTATTTTTATATTAATATGTACATATATTAATATAAAAATACACTTATAATTAAATTACACACGTATATATATAATATATATAATAACTATATATTGTATAGATATATTATTATAAAATACAAATAATAAGTAAATTAAATTAAATTAAAAAATTTAAAAATAATAATAAAAAATTTTAAAAAAATTATATATCTATATGAAATTTTATTCGAACTATATTTTGATATTAATATATATATTTATATCAAAATACACTTAGAATGAAATTGTATATATATCTATGTATATATAAATAAATAAAAATAATACGAAATATACATTTGTCCATATACAAAATTACATAAATAATTATATAAATATACATGTAGACTTCAAATATATAAATATGCATACATATTTAAATTCTACGTGCGTATTTATGTAATATTTTTACATAATTAAGTAATTTTATTAATTGCAATTTGAGGGACCTGCCTGCCAACCCAGGCCGTAATTGCAGAGAATTTAATTTGCTAGCACTGTATTTTACCCTGTAACTTTCTATGACACCCTAAAACCTGTACATGGGGGGTACCGTTTTACTCAGGAGTCTTCACTGAACACAAATATTAGTGATTCAAAACAGTAAAACCTATCACAGCGATGATATTGTCAGTGAAAGAGACTTTTTTCTAATTTTTCACACACAAACAGCACTTTTACTGATGATATAATTGTTGTGATACGTTTTCCTGCTTTGAAACACTAATATTTGTGTTCAGCAAAGTCTCCCGAGTTTAACAGTAGCCCCCATGTACAGATTTTATAGCGTTTTTGAAAGTTACAGGGTCAAATATATGGGTCAAATATTTTTACATTGAAAATGGCCAGGTTGGTTACGTTGCCTTTGAGAGCGTATGGTAGCCCAGGAATGAGAATTACCCCCATGATGGCATACCATTTGCAAAAGAAGGCAACCCATGGTATTGCAAATGGGGTATGTCCAGTCTTTTTTAGTAGCCACTTAGTCACAAACACTGGCCAAAATTAGCGTTCAATTTAGTTTTTTACTTTTTTCACACACAAACAAATATGAACGCTAACTTTGGCCAGTGTTTGCAACTAGGTGGCTACTAAAAAAGACTGGACATACCCCGAAATAAATACCCTGGGTTGTCTACTTTAAAAAAAATATGTACATGTCGGGTGTTATTCAGAGATTTTTGACAGATAATAGTGTTACAATGTCACTATTGATAAATTTGAAAAAATGTATGTTTTGAAACCGCAATATCCTACTTGTACCTATAGTCCTATAACTTGTAAAAAAAAAAAAAAGCAAAAAAGCATGTAAACACTGGGTATTTTAAAACTCAGGACAACATTTTGAATCTATTTAGCAGTTTTTTTATTCGCTTTTGTAGATGAGTAAAAGATATTTCAAGTAAAAGTCAAAAAAACATGTATTTTTTTCATCATATTTTTAAATTTTTATTTTAATTAAATTACATGAGATTATATAAATAATGGTATGTAAAGAAAGCCTTTTTTGTCCTAAAAAAAACAACATATAATTTGTATAGGAACAGTAAATGAGAGAGCGGAAAATTACAGCTAAACACAAATACCACAAAAGTGTAAAAAGAGGCCTGGTCGCAAATGTACAACATCGCAAAAACAGTCCAGTCCTTAAGGGGTTAAAGGACCACTATAGGCACCCAGACCACTTCAGCTTAATGAAGTGGTCTGGGTGCCAGGTCCAGCTACGATTAACCCTTTCTTCTATAAACATAGCAGTTTCAGATAAACTGCTATGTTTATAATAGGGTTAATAATAGGGTTAATCAATGAGACAGCCGCTAGAGGCGCTTCCGCGCTTCTCACTGGGATTTTCACAGTGAGAAGACGCCAGCGTCCATATGAAAGCATTGAGACTGCTTTCCTATGGACTGGCTGAATGCGCGCGCGGCTTCTGCCGCGCATGCGCATTCAGACGATGACAAGGAGGAGGAGAGTCCCCCGCCCGGTGCTGGAAAAATAGGTAAATTTAACCCCTTCCACCCCCTAGAGCCTGGCGGTATGTTTTCCTGGCACTATAGTGGTCCTTTAATGTGGAGCGATTTTAGAATTAGATATGTTTGTCTTGTAAGCTTAATAGCCATAAAAGAAAACAAAATTGCCATGCAAAAGTATAGATTTATATAAAGTAGACATCACAGGCTATTGTCCTAAGGTTGTTTTGACACTTTCTATGTAGCCATTTCACCACCAATCTCTGCTGAATATTGTAGTAAAATTGTGTTTGTTTTGGTTTTTGGCACACAAACCTATAACAAAGAACTTCTCATGTATATTTTATACAGTTGGTGTGTGCTATTCATGTACAAAACTTTATGTTGTGTTCAGCTACATCTGCTGAGTACAACGATACCCCCATTGTATGTCTTTGGCACTATTTCGTGAAGCTACAGTGCCATATGGGAGACCTGTCCTTTTCAGTATTTACAGTAGAATTTTGAGAGATGGATTTAATGGGCCTATGCTTCAATTTGGGGTCTTATAGCAGTTTGATTGTTACAAAAAAAACAACACAAGGGCCTACCATTTGTAAAAGTAGACATTCCAGGGTATCTCATATGGTGCATATTGTGCCTTAACATGCCCCCATTTTTTCACCAATATATGCTAAAGTATGTGGTAAAAAACTATTTTGGGCATTTTTATACATATGGATTAAATTTTTGCTGGGCATTTTGTATATTTCATATGTGCCACTAAGTTCAAACCCCCCAAAAAATATGCTCAGCTACGTCTTCTGAGTAAAACAATATACCCAATGTATGACCTAGACACTATTTTGTGAAGTTACAGTGCTGTAAAAGAGACGTGACAAGTTCAGGTTTTTAAGTGTGAATTTTCATGGAGGGTTTTGATGTTCCGTGTCCCACTTTGGAGCACTTGAGCAGGCTACATCTTACAACAACACCATAAAGGCATACCATTTCTTAAAAGAACACTATAGTCACCTAAATTACTTTAGCTAAATAAAGCAGTTTTAGTGTATAGATCATTCCCCTGCAATTTCACTGCTCAATTCACTGACATTTAGGAGTTAAGAACATCTTAATTAAACAGAACTTGCAATAAAGAAAGCCTAAACAGGGCTCTCTTTACAGAAAGTGTTTATAGAAGGCTGTGCAAGTCACATGCAGGGAGGTGTTACTAGGGTTCATAAACAAAGGGATTTAACTCCTGAATGGCAGAGGATTGAGCAATGAGGCTGCAGGGGCATGTTCTATACACCAAAACTGCTTAATTGAGCTAAAGTTGTTCAGGTGACTATAGTGTCCCTTTAAAGAACACATCCCAGGGTATTTCAAAAGGCATATTTTGAACCTTAGAGTGGGATAATTTTTCCGCTAGCTTGTACCAAGTGTAGTAGTAATAAGTGTTTTTTTGCCTTTTTGACACAAAGTGAGTTTGCACAGTATATTTTGCAAATCGTATGTGTGCTACGACTGTATAATACTTCATATGTTGCTCAGCAATGTCGGCTGAGTACAGCAATACCCCAATATGTACCTTTGCCAGCTATATGTGGACATCGGAGGGGCACATTTGGGACACAGCCATTCCAGTTTGTTTTTGTAACTTTGAAGTTTTACGCTGTGTCCATGTTCCATTTTGGAGTAGTTTAGATGGTTGGTTATTGAAACTTGCCCACTAGAGATGTCCCGAACAGTTCGCCGGGAACTGTTCGCCGGCGAACATAGCTTGTTTGCGGTCGCCGCGGCGGGCGAACATATGCGATGTTCGGTCCGCCCCCTATTCGTCATGGAGGTGGGAGGGTCTGGGAGGGAGGGTCTGCTGCTGATTGGCTGGAATGTGTCTGCTGACTGTGAGGTACAGGGTCAAAGTTTACTCAATGATGACGAATAGGGGGCGGACCGAACATCCCATATGTTCACCCGCTGCGGCGACCGCGAACAAGCTATGTTCGCCGGCAAACAGTTCCCGGCAAACTGTTCGGGACATCTCTATTCCCCACAAACACATACTATTTATTAAAGAATACACCCTGGGGTAATTCAAAAGGCGTATTTTGAACCTTAGCGTGGGATCATTTTCTCTCTAGTTTGTTCCAGGTGTAGTGGTAATGAGCATTTTTAAATGTATTTTTTATCTTTTTTAAACTTTTTAACTTTTTAAAACTAGTTTTTAAACTTTTTTTGCTTATTAATTTTTTTTAAACTTTCCTAAACTTTCTTAAAACTTTTTTTTTTACAGATTTAACATTTTTATACGTTTTTTTTTTACCGTTAACCCCTAACCAGCAGTAAGCAGCACTAACAGTAAATTCCCCAATTTATCATAACTCCCACCCACCCCAGCTAGCAAAATATATAATTATAAAATATTTTAATTAATTAATTAATTAAATAAATAAATTGAACCCCTGAGGGTTAAAAAAAAAAAGTTAACCCTAAGGGGTTAAAAAATAAAATTGGACCACAGTATAATACTGTGATCTGCATTTTGATCACTGTAGGTAGTGATCAACTGGCAGGGAAGGGGTTAATCTTTATTAGGACTGGGTAAAGGAGGGTTGGATTTTTTTAACTTTTTTAGAAAATGTTATTAAAACATTTTTTAAACTTTTTAAACTTTTTTTTTAATGTTAACCCCTAGCTAGCCTAACACCAAATTCCCCAATTCCCCACTAATTCCCCATTACCCCACCCACCCCAGCTAGCTAAATATATTATTTTAATATGTTTAAATGAATTAATAAAATAAAATTAACCCCTGAGGGTTAAAAGAAAAAAAAGCAGATCACAGTTAAATGTATACCCTGCCAACTGATCACTGTAGTTAGTTATCAATTGGCAGGGAAGGGGTTAATTTTTTATTAAAATGGGTAAAGGGGGGAAGGATTTGAATTAAACGTTATTTATTTTTTTACAGGGAAGCAGATCACTGATGATCCGTCTCCCTGCACTTAACACAGAACCCGGAAGTGCAGGGAGGCGGAAGGTAAGTATATGGAGCACATATGCTCGCTCTGACAGTATGTCAGAGCGAGCACCGCTGCAGGGGCAGCCCGATCGGGTGCTCCCGGTCTGCCTCTAATACAGACAGAGGCAGACCGGAGCACCGTTAACCCCGTGATTGCGGCGATCTGGGGTTAATTTTAACGCGTGAGGGACAAGGTCCGTTACCCGTCGTTAAGGGTCTAACCTGGATGGAGATAGAGGGAGGGGAAAACTCAGAACAGAGGAGGTATGTAATATTGATGAAAATTCACAAAAAGTACAAATGACTCATGATAATATGAAATGTATGCTTACTAATGCAAGGAGACTATATAACAAAATGGGGGAACTAGAGGCAATAGCATACACTAAACAATATGATATAATAGGCATGACAGAAACATGGTGGGATAAAACACATGACTGGGCAGTTAACTTAAATGGGTACACGTTATTTAGGAAGGATAGAAAAAACAAGAAGGGTGGTGGGGTATGTTTGTATGTCAACCATGAGTTAAAGTCAAATCTTAGGCATGTGTAGTGTGACGAGGAAAACGTGGAAGCTTTATGGGTAGTTATCTGCTTGGGGCAAACAAAGGGAAATCAATTATTGGCTATATGTTATAAAGCACCTAATGTAAATATTAATGAAGAAGAACAGCTGTTAGAGCAAATTGGGAAAGCTGCAAATCGGGGTAACACGTTAATTATTGGAGATTTTATTTACCCAGACATAAATTGGGATATAGTGACTAGTACTTCAGCAAGGGGAATCAGGTTTTTGAATGTGTTAAATGACACTTTCATGTCACAACTGGTACAAGCACCAACTAGAAAGGATGCTTGTCTGGATCTCGTTATAACAAACAATGTTTATCTTTTGACCAACATTCAAGTAGGTGAGCATTTGGGAAATAGTAATAAAATATGGTAATTTTGGGGGGGCGGGGCCTGACAGCCAAGATGGCCGGTCGCACAGTTTCAGAGCTCCAGCCATGCAGCGCATAAACACGCAATTATTGATCGACCCACTGATGCTGGCCACACAAGGTGGCCACAGACCAACACAAAAAAGAACGAGAAACGGAATGATACCGGCTCGGCACCGATACAACGAAGAAAAACCCAGACCGGCCATGCGGCCTATACATGAGCGAGGCCTGAAGCCAGGGGGAAACGGGCGATCTCCCGGCACTGGGCCCGCTCACAAGCGTGGACCTAACACTGCCCTGCTGCCCCCCCCTCTGGACCGGCGGGGGAGATCCCGGTCCTCGCTGGGGGCGATAACCCCCGCATCACAGCATGCACAAGCGACGACGCCTACTGCAAGACAGGGCGGCCCAGGCCCAAAAAAGATGGCGGCACAGCCTGCGAGGAACCGCACGCTCAACAAACCTCCCAGAAACACAGGGGAGTTCTTCGATAGGCTTTGTGCCAGCCTGTGGACAAAGCTTCATGCCCGGAGATGAGCCTTCCGGAGGGCGAGGAAAGCAGTGGCGGCATGGATCCGACCGACGACCCGGCGACACCTAGGAGGGAATCCCCCTCGCACCTCCAAAGCGGACCCTCGCTGGATCCGTCACCGAAGACCCTCACGGAGGGAAACAGCACCATGCACCACAGATGCCGGCAAGCACACCCTCACGCCTCAGTATGGGACCCACCAGCGAGCACGACCTGCTTGCTCCCGAACGGCCCACACGCACCAAGGCGCTACCCCTCACACGGGAACCCGCAGGTACGGCCGTGGGGCTAACCGGGAGGCAGCGAGGGCTAACATCAGTGTGAGAATCGGAACACAGATCCCCCCCCACGGCTCACAGGAGAGGGTGCGTGGACCAAAGGGCGAGAGAACCCAACTTACCGTTTTCCATGTACAGCGGACTTCCCGAACCGGGGGATTGGCTGAACCGCAGACACTCCCAGCACAGCGGACACTGCAACTAAATTCGGAGCCCGCCATGTTGATGGACGCCATCTTGTCCAGTTACGCCATACCGTAATTACCAAACCATGCCGCAGCGATTACCTCACCCAGCAACTGATAAACGTGTGACTTTATACTCTCTTAATGCCTATATCATAGTCTATTATTCTTTCAGGCCACCGCCAGCTTGCCAGTATAACGTTGTTTGTGGTACCTTGTTTCTAGTGCCCTAATACTTAGTTGAATCATATCCAATAGAGCAGGCTAGGCCCTGAGTGGATAGAAATATGTCTACACAGCAGTGGCAGGCTTTAGCAATGTTAAATGTTTGTTATATGTTGTCCCCCAGCCTGTATACACATAGTACATCTCTGAGGCACACTCTCTCAAGTAGTTACTGCTAATATGCTATTTGTGCCCCTACACTATGACTTATACAATACAGCAAAATAGGATTGACAACTAATCGTCAGTATACCTTATAATATTTGAGTTCATCTTATTTTATCAACCTTTTTATCTGTTTGGTTAAGCATGTTTTAAAAATAACAACAATTGTGCGTACTCTCATGCCACTGTCAAACTGTTGTGAACCATGTGAACCACTGTTGTGGCGACCACTAAACATACTGTAACCACCCGCACAACAAAAATAAAGAATTAAAAAAAAAAAAAAATATGGTAATTTTTTAGATAAACTCAAAAAAGCAAAAGCACGTGTGGTATACTAAAACGTATCATTTAAAAAAAGCCATTTTTTTAATAAGATTAGGGCAGCTCTACAACATATCGACTGGCATAAACTCCTTAGTGAAAAAATCACAGAGGATAAATGGAAGCTATTCAAACAAATGTTAGAAAGGAACATTTCTCTGTATGTACCATTGGGTGATAAATGTAAAAGAAACAAATCTAAACCAATGTGGCTTAGTAAGAAGTAAAACAAGAGATTAAAAATAAGAAAAGAGCATTTAAAGCATTTAATTCAGAAAAATCAGAGGCATCCTATATAAAATATAAGGAAGACAATAATAATTGCAAAAAGGTAATTAAAGTGGTTAAATTAGAAAATGAGAAATTGATAGCCAAAGAATGAAATAATAAAATCACAATTTGTTATAAAAATAGATACAATTTATTGTGACAAATTAAATAATAATAATATGTAACATGCGTGATAATAATCAATGAATATTCAGTATAACATGATATGCAATTAATGGCAATACACATAAATGGTTGACAATGATTTATGATAGTACTTCACAGAGACACGAAAGTGAAACTTACACACACAGAGCTTGCAGCTTAAGGCCATAAAACTTTAGCTGACAGTTAGAATAACCCTTTCAATGCTGGCTAGACCTCCTAGGTAATTAAGACCTATTCTCATGTAATTTGAAATAAAATAACATTTAAACCAGCTCATTAGTCATTTCCTGGAACCATCCAATAAGAGTAATCTACCATGTTCTATAAGCAGAATTTTAACTTGCCTAAATAGATATTTTATCTTATTTTAGGGCAAATCAATACACCTGGATAAATATCACGATATGCTAAAATGTGATATGTCACATTAATACATAATTATTATTTTCCCATCTGGAGATTGGGATATTATAACTATATATTCTTTAGTTAACTAAGATTTCTAAATATCGAAATCTGATTGTGATTTATCCAGTCATATATCATGCTATTAGAAAATTGTAATTAATTTAGATTAATTAAATGAAACCAGTATAATTACCAGTTGAGTAGATATTTTCATCAGATTAGTAGGTAGTCTCAGGAACTGAATGGATGTGTGATGGTGTGTAAGGAATTCTGAGTGCCCTGGAGTGGATATCTGTTATGGATTTCTCTGCATAGCCCCCGACTGCTCACCTCTTTGCTTCTTTGCTTCCTTTGCATACCTCTCTTCCCTTTGTCTTAACTTTTAAAGGGAAAAATTCACTAGGTGATAGACCAATAGAAAACTGGAGGTGTGGTTACCTTCCAGATAGCAATTTAAGTATTTGGTCTATAGAGGGCAGTCTCGTCTCACTAAACATTCCTATCCAGGAAAGAGTTAACTTTTCCTGGTGGCTATTTTGACGTCATTTACCTTATCTTTATGGTTGTCTCTAACTTAAGTTTTCTGTCAGTTCAAAGAGTTTTTTTTTTTAGGCTTTCTTCAGACTATGTGTCTCCAATCCTGCTATAATTTCTAATATGACAATTATAACTAAATATGACCCCTAAACTTACAATGGGATGTTATACAATATCGAAAGTAAAATTGAATTATTTAATCTTCTCTGTCACAAATGTCTGGGTTTAGAATTAATTATATTCCATTAGCATTTAGACAGTCTGTCCATCCCCCGTTCTCATTTCTTATCAGTTTGGTTTGTATATACTAAGCATTCCTTAGCTTCTGGCAAAGTGGTTAGTTTTACAGAAGGGTTAGAAATCTTGTGTCTCTTGTTAGCTTGAAAATAACAAAATGGAGTCTGCTCTGTTCAGAGTGATTCTGACAATATACATTTTAATTTCTATCATAGCACAAAATGTCTGCCGATATAAATACCCTGATAGTTTATATCAATGAGGATCCTCTGGTAAGACAAATGCAAATGATTGCTGCAAAAATCTTGCAGATAACTTGTGATTGGATGACTCAAGACAAGGTGCTACAGCAGTTAAAGAGTTAATGTAAATAAAGCTCCGGGGCCTGACGGTATTCACCCACGAGTACTTAAGGAGCTAAGTGGGGAAATAAGTGAACCTCTGTATTTAATCTTTCAAGATTCTTTTGTTTCAGGTATTGTACCGGAGGAAAAGGGGTGTAGGTTAGCGCTAATAATATATTGGACAGACAGCGACCTTATAGAGGGTAACCCTCTAACCCTCTATATAAGGAATACACAGTAAAAAACAGAGAAAGGTTGCGCCAAAATTAAAAAATACAATAAAAAATAAAAAGTATACGATAATAATAATAAAAAATAATAAAAAACAGTAGATAGTGCTCTCTGATGGTATTATTGGGGTAGTGAATAAAATATACTCACAAAAGAAGTGCAGGTCACACTGCACTTTTAGGGTAGCGTTAGTGGTATAATCCCCACTTCAGGATATATAGTATAAAAATGCCAGGAAAAATAGTTGAAATGATAAAAATTATAATAGTGTGTAAAAGATGATAATGGTGCATATATCTAACCAAAAAATAATTTATTCATATAAAACACAATATAAAATAAGATCACCAAAAACAACAATGAAAACCTAAGTTTTCTATGAGTGTAGCGCTAGGTACAGTTTAAAATATAAAAGTGAAAAAGTGCTTTTAAATGCACTTACCCTCTTTTTCTCACTTGTATATATGAAAAGAAAAAGAGAGAAAATATACAAATAATTGTGCAGTATATTACAGTGGGTTGAATTAGATAGTGAATATGCCGAATATAGGGTTAAATCCACTCACATTTTTTTGAGCCTTTTACAGATCTAAGGCTCTAAACTTCCTAGTGTCTGTGTCTTTTTTGGGTAGACCACACGACCCTTCTCTCCCGATATACGTGTGTGTATTTTCCTCCGTGTTGGGTAGAAAGAAAAGGGCACAGGTAATCCAATCTGAGCGTAGTATTTCAGATACTTTAAATGTCAAGATGTGAAAAAAATATATGATATTGCTCACCTTCTTTAGAGCCTTTGATAACCGGCTCTAAGTATGTTAGCCTAGTGTCAATTTGTGGGGTGACACTTCCCCTTTCTGGAATCACTCCAACAGGATGCAGCAAAGTAGGTTTAAGTATAAAATATATATTTATTATGAACAAAGAATTTCTAAAATTTGTATACAATATACTAGAAAATAAAAAATTAAAATATCATGTGGATAATACAAATATAAATATAAATTGTTGCCAAAACGCGTTTCACCGTTACACGGCTTCCTCAGTCGGCTCCTGATCTTCTCCTGGGTGATTCCGCTTTATGTACCTTTAAATTGGCCGCCAAAAGTCTCGTAATTCTCAGTCCGGTGTGTTTCCAGTGACGTGGGCCGATGCCGTCGCGTCACTTCCTGTTTTTCTGACTACATTTCCCATGATGCTGTGTGTGTCCCGACGTCACTTCCGGTTTTCGTCAATGGTGTTGTGGGAGATCGAGTTCGTAGTGACATCATTGAAAAGTTCATTTATAGTCCATAAACACATAATTAGCATATTGTTAGTTGGGACAGGGATAAAAGGAGACAAATATAATTTAATTATTAAGAGATTTTACAATATGAAAAATATATATAGAACTCAGTAATAAAATTTAAAATGGTAATAATAACAAAGTAAAAACACAGATGTGACTGTATTTGATGTGTAGGTTTCTTTGCTCTAAAATCATGTTATTCTCTCTAAGGGTTTTACTTTGGGGTATATCTATAAAGATAAGAACTGTTGGATTGTCCTACATTTTGAGCAGCATATGTTGGAGAATCTCTCTTACTCCTGATAATTCTTAATATTAAAAAGGATGGAAAAATAATGAAAAAGTGATAAAAAATTGATAAAAAAATTATAAAAATAGTGATAAAAAATTAAAGGAAATGGCATAATTCGAAATCCGCATTTAAACCCGAAGGGGCTAAAGTATTTCAATTAAAAATCCACTTTGTCTCTGTTTTTCCTAGCTTTTTTATTTCATCTTCCCCTCTCCAGTTTAGAGTGACCTTCTGAATGGCTAAAAAGTTTAAAAATTGAGGATCACTGTTATGTACTTCTTTAAAATGATTTGACACACTGTGTTTTTCATACCCTTTCTTTATATTTCGTATATGTTCGTTTATTCTTACGTATAAAGGACGCTTAGTTCTGCCCACATATAGAAGATTACAAGAACATTGTAGTAGGTATATAACTCTCTTAGAAAAACATGTAGTCATTTCCCGTATCTTATATTTATTTTCTTTTTTTGAGTCTAAAAATTCTGTAACATGTCTTTTCGTGCTCTTTGTATTTTTACAGGCTGAGCATAGTCCACAGCCAAAGAAACCTTTTTTTTTGAAAGAAAGGGGTGGATTTCTTGTCTTTTATATGATTGTGTACCAATTTCTGTTTTAGGTTGGGTGCTCCCCTATATATAAATGTGGGGTTCTCCGGTAAAATAGAGTGCAGCATTGGATCATTTCTTAGCATTGGCCAATGTCTGCTGATTATTCTTCTTACTCCATGGCTTTCCTGATTAAAATTGCTAATAAAAGGTAAAATGTTGTGTTCTTTTGTGTTTTTTTGCTTGTATGTCAATAAAGAGGATCTATCCATAGCTCCTATTTGTTTAATAGTGCTTGAAAGGGATTCCTCTTCATAGCCTTTCTCTACGAATTGATTTTTAATTTTAATGGCTTGGGTTTCAAATGTATTTGTGTCTGTACAGTTTCTGCGGACCCTCATTAATTGAGCTTTTGGGATATTTCTTAACCAGGGTGAAAAATGGCAGCTGTTTAAAAAAATATAATTGTTCACATCCACTGGTTTAAAAAAAGTTTTTGTCTTAATTTGGGCTCCTTCTATAAAAATTGTTAAATCAAGGAAGTTCACACTTATTTTGCTATACTCAGTGGTTAATTTCACTCCCCAATCATTAGTGTTTAAAAAGTTTAAAAATGACTTTAAAAGATCCTCTGACCCATTCCAGATAAAAAATATGTCGTCTATGTACCGCTTATAAGAGACCAGGTGGGGGGGCGGGGCCTGGACAGCATGGCGGCTGGACGTGCCTCATGAGAGCTCTGAGCTCAAACCCTGTAATTCAGCCTGATTATAGCTACCCAGCCAGCCAAAACGCCACAAATCGGGACCTACCTGCTTCTGGGGCCAGCCGAGGATCTCGGGTTTACTGCCTGCGGGTGCACGGCACATCCGACGGAGCTGGTGGGAGTGAGGCCTAGCAAGGTAACAGGACGGGTGGAGCGGCCGATCCCCCGCTCTGAGAGACCGACACTGTGCCCTCCCAAGTTTGCCTCTCAGCCCTGTTCCCCCCCCCTATGGACCGGCGGGGGTCATCCCGGTCCACCCTGGCTCGTGTCCCACACAACAGTCTCTCACCCACCTACCCCACTAATCTACAGCCCGGCAGATGCACATAAAATGGCGGCTTGGAACAAACAGCAGGAACCAGACACCCAGCGCCCTGAGACGGCACCTCTGACTCCCGAGCAGATAACGCAGAGGAGACTGGATGAGATATTTGACCGCTTCTGGGCCGCGCTGGCCGCACGCCAAACTGCTGCAGCTCCCCAACGCCGAGAGGACAACAAGGAGGTTGAAAGCCGGGCGGTGAGTGGACCCCCTCTGATCACCCATGCCTCTCCAGCATACAAACCTCCTGGCAGGAGATCACCCAGGCCGAGGGCCACCAGGGGCAGAGCCCCAAGGCATCACCCACACCGGCGGAGGATCGCCTGCAATCAGCGGCAGTCTACCACCAAGACTCCCCGCTTGCCCCTAGCAAGGAAGGGCCGGAACCCCAAAACCCCCCAGGTCCGTGGTGAGAGGAAGCATACCAGAAAGCTGGCCTGGGGCGGGAGGGATACCCAACGGAACCACCAGAGTGCCGCAGCCTCCCTAGCCCTCAACACACAGGACTTTCGATTCCCATCTGCGGGCATAGGTTGAACACAATCTCGCCGAGTACAGCCGTACCATAAGGGGTCAAACTTTAAGCACTAACTGTCACTGACGGGACTTCCATACCTTACCCACTGATGCCAGCCTAACTGGGCCCCTTATACGCATGCAAAAAGCGGCTGCCTGATACGTTCTCCTTGATTAGCATTTGCTCTGTTTTTTAGGTCCTAACGTTAACCAGATCTCTGCCTTGTATATTAGAATGATAGAGATAAACAGCCAGCGGTTCTTACCTGCTTTGATTATACCCATGCCACAGTCTCTAACCTGTACACCCCTATGTACACTGTTGTGGTGTTTAACGATGTTATGCCTATAAACCACGACGAGAACCAGTACAATAGACGCCATTTCTCAGCTGGTATTTAGCTTGTATTATAAATCGGATGCAAATGCTTAAATTAACCACTCGTGGAACTACGCTTGAAATATCATAACCTTTAGTTTAAATCGTATTTCTTATCTTGACATAACTGTTCCGGCTCTAGCCTGATATTAATATAAAAATGTGCTGTCAAATCGCATGCCATGTTAAACCTACTGTTCTTAATCGGCTTGCTAATGCTGTTGTGGCATCGCAAGACAAAATGTTAAATGTCTTTACATGCACAAGAAAAATAAAGAATTAAAAAAAAAAAAAATAAGAGACCAGGTTCGCTCTCCAGTCCTCGTTATGATTTATGAACTTCTCCTCCCAGAATGCCATGAAGAGATTCGCATAACTCGGAGCGAACCTGGTCCCCATAGCGGTACCGACTTTCTGTAAAAAGAATTCGTTATCAAACCAGAAATAGTTGTTGTTTAAAATAAGTTCTATCCCTTCTATTATAAAATTAATTTGTTCTTCAGGGTAGAAATTTTCTTCTTTAAGAAAAAATTGTGTGGCCTCTATTCCTTTAGTGTGTGATATAATCGTATAGAGTGAACTCACATCCGCAGTGACTAAAATATAATCTGGTTTCCATTGTGTCTCCTGTAAAACTTGGATGATATTCAGTGTATCTTTGAGGTAGTTTTTAGTTTTTTGTACAGTTGGTTGTAGACATTTGTCCAGGTATTCCGATAGTCTACTCGATACAGAATCTATACCTGAGACTATCGGTCTACCTGGAGGGTTAATAGCATCTTTGTGGATTTTAGGTAAATGATAAAAAACAGGGATTGTTGGTTTCGTGACATTGAGGTATTTATACTCTCTGTCATTAAGTATCTCTATTTCCTTTCCCTTCTGTAGTAGATTCTCAATTTTTTTCTTAATGTTGGCTGTTGGGTCTCCTACCAGTTTCTCATATGTGTCTACATCTCCAACTAGTCTACGTCCTTCTAATAAATAATCCTCCGTCTTCATGACTACAATGCCTCCTCCCTTGTCAGCTGGTTTGATCACTTTCTCCTTGTCTTTCTGGAGTATTTTTAAAGCTGCCCACTCTTCTTTATTTAAATTCATATACTTTTTATCTTTCGGTTTTATCTTATTGATTTCTTTTCATATATACAAGTGAGAAAAAGAGGGTAAGTGCATTTAAAAGCACTTTTTCACTTTTATATTTTAAACTGTACCTAGCGCTACACTCATAGAAAACTTAGGTTTTCATTGTTGTTTTTGGTGATCTTGTATGTGTGGTGGGTTTATAGGAGTGCCCACAGAGTGTTTTAGCGGCTATTCTGATATAAATATACACGATTATATAAGCGCCACTTATTCCACACCATTGTGTACTTTGGACTTTTTTGTATATCCTACTCCTTGTAGGTGTGGAGGCAGCTAAAATGTCATTATTTGAAAGGAGAAAAAATTATTGCACAAATATAGACACTATGTTTGATACCCCCACCTCAACTCACAACTCCCAACCTCAAGTTAATACATATGATTTAAGAGAATGTCAATACAAATTAACAAAATGCATGAATCAAGAGGTTAAAATAATTTGGGAAGTAGCGACCCTAGAGAAATATATCAAAGAAAAAATTACTCCTAGAGGTCTAAGATACAACAAATATCCCACATTTGATAAAGGGGAGGAGGAATTTATAGAAGAGTGGCAGGAAATGTTAGAAACTTTCTCCTTCACCAGTATGAAGATGATAATTCAAAGGAGAAAACTCACCCTACAAAAATTAGATAAAGATATTAACGAAATCCAAACCCAACTTCTAAACCACACCTCCCCCGAAGAATATGAAACTATAACAAAAATAATCCAAAAACAAATAGACAGAACAGAGACAGAAACTATAAACATCAAAAGAAAAAAATACAAAAGGGATAGATACGACTATGATAACAATCAGGTCACCACGTATGCAACAAAGAAGCACATAGACACACACACCAATAATCACTACAACAATCAGAAGAGAAGGAACTATTCCCCACAACCAGTTAGAAACCACACTCACACAAACAGAAGGGAGAACAACTATGACTCGAACACTACACATTCACAGTGGGAACGCAACCATTCACGGGATAGGAGACACCACTCTAGAGTCAGATCACCACATAGACCCCCTATGCCACAACCGAGGTTCAATAAATTCGCACCAGCCCCCACAAAGGAAAGACATGAACCAAATAGAAAAGTGAGGGAAAGATCACCCATCCTCACGAGAAATCGAAAGGAGACACAAAAAAGTCATGACTTCACTACAAATAGATTTGACATTTTAACAAACAGACACAACGAGGATGATGATTTTTTTCAGGAGGGACGCCAAAAAGGGAAATACAAAGCAGCACAATCCCCACACAACACAAACTCTCCTCTAAACACCCCCCCAAAAGACAAAGAAATTTAAGAGGAGGGGTACCCGAGGAGGAAAGACACACAATAAGATAAGGAAAATATTAGCACAACCTAAATCAATTATTTTTAATTTAACCGGCAACCCCCTACCACTGGCTCAACAAAAGATTCTGAATAAGGGATTGAAATTTGTTCCCACACAACCCCTAAACAAATTTGACATTTTTATTGATTTAAACAAATGCAAGAGACAGCTGTGTCTAAAGAAATGTTTTATGAGGATAGATAAAACAGTACAACAAACACCTACCTCAAAATATATACATACTGACCTTAAAGAAAAGTCCACTTTCTTTCCAAACAATTTTATATCAAAAGAAATGATTTCGTTCGAAAATGCAGTCATGCAAGAAATCAATAAGATAAAACCGAAAGATAAAAAGTATATGAATTTAAATAAAGAAGAGTGGGCAGCTTTAAAAATACTCCAGAAAGACAAGGAGAAAGTGATCAAACCAGCTGACAAGGGAGGAGGCATTGTAGTCATGAAGACGGAGGATTATTTATTAGAAGGACGTAGACTTGTTGGAGATGTAGACACATATGAGAAACTGGTAGGAGACCCAACAGCCAACATTAAGAAAAAAATTGAGAATCTACTACAGAAGGGAAAGGAAATAGAGATACTTAATGACAGAGAGTATAAATACCTCAATGTCACGAAACCAACAATCCCTGTTTTTTATCATTTACCTAAAATCCACAAAGATGCTATTAACCCTCCAGGTAGACCGATAGTCTCAGGTATAGATTCTGTATCGAGTAGACTATCGGAATACCTGGACAAATGTCTACAACCAACTGTACAAAAAACTAAAAACTACCTCAAAGATACACTGAATATCATCCAAGTTTTACAGGAGACACAATGGAAACCAGATTATATTTTAGTCACTGCGGATGTGAGTTCACTCTATACGATTATATCACACACTAAAGGAATAGAGGCCACACAATTTTTTCTTAAAGAAGAAAATTTCTACCCTGAAGAACAAATTAATTTTATAATAGAAGGGATAGAACTTATTTTAAACAACAACTATTTCTGGTTTGATAACGAATTCTTTTTACAGAAAGTCGGTACCGCTATGGGGACCAGGTTCGCTCCGAGTTATGCGAATCTCTTCATGGCATTCTGGGAGGAGAAGTTCATAAATCATAACGAGGACTGGAGAGCGAACCTGGTCTCTTATAAGCGGTACATAGACGACATATTTTTTATCTGGAATGGGTCAGAGGATCTTTTAAAGTCATTTTTAAACTTTTTAAACACTAATGATTGGGGAGTGAAATTAACCACTGAGTATAGCAAAATAAGTGTGAACTTCCTTGATTTAACAATTTTTATAGAAGGAGCCCAAATTAAGACAAAAACTTTTTTTAAACCAGTGGATGTGAACAATTATATTTTTTTAAACAGCTGCCATTTTTCACCCTGGTTAAGAAATATCCCAAAAGCTCAATTAATGAGGGTCCGCAGAAACTGTACAGACACAAATACATTTGAAACCCAAGCCATTAAAATTAAAAATCAATTCGTAGAGAAAGGCTATGAAGAGGAATCCCTTTCAAGCACTATTAAACAAATAGGAGCTATGGATAGATCCTCTTTATTGACATACAAGCAAAAAAACACAAAAGAACACAACATTTTACCTTTTATTAGCAATTTTAATCAGGAAAGCCATGGAGTAAGAAGAATAATCAGCAGACATTGGCCAATGCTAAGAAATGATCCAATGCTGCACTCTATTTTACCGGAGAACCCCACATTTATATATAGGGGAGCACCCAACCTAAAACAGAAATTGGTACACAATCATATAAAAGACAAGAAATCCACCCCTTTCTTTAAAAAAAAAAGGTTTCTTTGGCTGTGGACTATGCTCAGCCTGTAAAAATACAAAGAGCACGAAAAGACATGTTACAGAATTTTTAGACTCAAAAAAAGAAAATAAATATAAGATACGGGAAATGACTACATGTTTTTCTAAGAGAGTTATATACCTATTACAATGTTCTTGTAATCTTCTATATGTGGGCAGAACTAAGCGTCCTTTATACGTAAGAATAAACGAACATATACGAAATATAAAGAAAGGGTATGAAAAACACAGTGTGTCAAATCATTTTAAAGAAGTACATAACAGTGATCCTCAATTTTTAAACTTTTTAGCCATTCAGAAGGTCACTCTAAACTGGAGAGGGGAAGATGAAATAAAAAAGCTAGGAAAAACAGAGACAAAGTGGATTTTTAATTTAAATACTTTAGCCCCTTCGGGTTTAAATGCGGATTTCGAATTATGCCATTTCCTTTAATTTTTTATCACTATTTTTATAATTTTTTTATCAATTTTTTATCACTTTTTCATTATTTTTCCATCCTTTTTAATATTAAGAATTATCAGGAGTAAGAGAGATTCTCCAACATATGCTGCTCAAAATGTAGGACAATCCAACAGTTCTTATCTTTATAGATATACCCCACAGTAAAACCCTTAGAGAGAATAACATGATTTTAGAGCAAAGAAACCTACACATCAAATACAGTCACATCTGTGTTTTTACTTTGTTATTATTACCATTTTACATTTTATTACTGAGTTCTATATATATTTTTCATATTGTAAAATCTCTTAATAATTAAATTATATTTGTCTCCTTTTATCCCTGTCCCAACTAACAATATGCTAATTATGTGTTTATGGACTATAAATGAACTTTTCAATGATGTCACTACGAACTCGATCTCCCACAACACCATTGACGAAAACCGGAAGTGACGTCGGGACACACACAGCATCATGGGAAATGTAGTCAGAAAAACAGGAAGTGACGCGACGGCATCGGCCCACGTCACTGGAAACACACCGGACTGAGAATTACGAGACTTTTGGCGGCCAATTTAAAGGTACATAAAGCGGAATCACCCAGGAGAAGATCAGGAGCCGACTGAGGAAGCCGTGTAACGGTGAAACGCGTTTTGGCAACAATTTATATTTATATTTGTATTATCCACATGATATTTTAATTTTTTATTTTCTAGTATATTGTATACAAATTTTAGAAATTCTTTGTTCATAATAAATATATATTTTATACTTAAACCTACTTTGCTGCATCCTGTTGGAGTGATTCCAGAAAGGGGAAGTGTCACCCCACAAATTGACACTAGGCTAACATACTTAGAGCCGGTTATCAAAGGCTCTAAAGAAGGTGAGCAATATCATATATTTTTTTCACATCTTGACATTTAAAGTATCTGAAATACTACGCTCAGATTGGATTACCTGTGCCCTTTTCTTTCTACCCAACACGGAGGAAAATACACACACGTATATCGGGAGAGAAGGGTCGTGTGGTCTACCCAAAAAAGACACAGACACTAGGAAGTTTAGAGCCTTAGATCTGTAAAAGGCTCAAAAAAATGTGAGTGGATTTAACCCTATATTCGGCATATTCACTATCTAATTCAACCCACTGTAATATACTGCACAATTATTTGTATATTTTCTCTCTTTTTCTTTTCATATATACAAGTGAGAAAAAGAGGGTAAGTGCATTTAAAAGCACTTTTTCACTTTTATATTTTAAACTGTACCTAGCGCTACACTCATAGAAAACTTAGGTTTTCATTGTTGTTTTTGGTGATCTTGTATGTGTGGTGGGTTTATAGGAGTGCCCACAGAGTGTTTTAGCGGCTATTCTGATATAAATATACACGATTATATAAGCGCCACTTATTCCACACCATTGTGTACTTTGGACAATATAAAATAACCATAACGCGTTTCACCGCTGGGGCTTTATCAAAATGGTATCATTTTGGTAAATTTTCAGACTGGACAAAAGTGGTAAGTAGTGTACCTCAGGGTTCTGTTTTGGGACTGCTTCTATTTAACATATTTATAAATGATCTTGAAATAGGCATTGAAAACCTTGTTTCAGTGTTTGCAGATGACACAAAACTTTGTAAAGTAATAAAATGTGAGCAGGATATTGCTTTGCTGCAGAGGGATTTGGATAGATTGGGGGACTGGGCACTAAAATGGTAGATGAAATTTAATGTAGAGAAATGCAAAGTTATGCACTTTGGGGTCAAGAATGCACAATCAGGGGGGCGGGGCCGGACCACCATGCTGACCGGTCGCATGGCGGAAGGGCTCCGGAGGAACCGGGCCTTTAGGCCACAATAAGCGGATTATCATACCCGAACGGAGCCTGAAAATACCCACACAGCGGTGGGAGAGGTAGCGGACCCTGAGATCGGGAGCCTCGGACCCTACACGGAGAACACGAGGCTTCGGAGGCTGCGGCCCACCTGGGGGGGAGCGGGGTGGACGGCCGCTGCCCTGTCTCCCCACCACACTTCCACACGCTGGAAGATTGGGGGCTTGCCGGACCCAGGTCCCACAAGCGAAAATGGCAGCGGCTCAGAGCACCTAACCAAACGCTCCGGCAACTCAAAACCACAACCACGCCGCTGACCTACACGAAGGGCGAAACGAGCACGCAGTGAACACCGGCTGGAAAGTGGAAGGGACCAAGAGAACCACCGGACCCTCTGCCCGCAACACGTGCCTCCCTGGCCGAAATATGCTACACTCACCTAGGATGGCGGCTTGTCAAGACTTCAAGCAATGAGCAACATGCAGCACAGAACCTTCTCTGAGGCAGTCGACTGTCAGCTGTAATGCATATGTTCCAGAATATCAGGCTAATGCCGACACTGCCTCGAAGTATACCTGCCTTCTAACCCCACCGACAAGGCATCTGAGAGGGAACTGTACCTGCAAGCGCGAGCAATGTCATCAGAATACCCCAGCTCCACAGAGCCAGCCATGCACATCGGGCTTCTCAAGAGGCCTGCTTCCAGGGGCCAACAGTGGACTGATTTACGATAGCAACATATGACAGGGTCAGTCAGGTCAGCTGTATATCCTCTGGATCTCTTACACCCTAGATACACGCCAACAAGCCTATTTAAAACGGACCCTCTTTTATGTGACCTATTTTTATGTTTTTTTTGTTTTTGTTTTTATGTTTTTCTATTATGCCGCTAATTTATGCATTTCTCTTCTCTCTGCTCGACCTGCTATATATACTTACAGTGTCTCATGCATGTTTAATCCACGTATTCTTAGAATGTAACCACGGTAGCTTCACACAGCCACCAACACACACGCAGGAATTAGACACCAAGCAAGTCAATAGCGATATACTGTTTAAAGCAGAGGGAAGCCCAGCTAGCTTGCTTACTTAAAACTAAAATCGTTTCTGCATGATTATGCTTGATCTGAGCGTACCGTTATGCTAACCTGAGAGCAAGGCGAAAAGGGCATACTCGGACGACTAGCTAGTACCAGGGAATAACTATAACATGCTATAACATCGAGATGAGCTAATATCTTTAGGTCATATAAAATTAAGCAGGCACCTCTGGCCGCCTACTTTGGGATAATTAGTAGAATCCCCAATAGCAACTGACCAACACTTTACTCTCTGATGTGTAAAAATTATATATGTACCTAACGATCCTTATCCTACAGTTCGTATACGAAAAAGCTCCTGCCAATGCTTAACCCTTTACGTTATAGAACAGTTCGTAATCGTTTGTTTCTCATGATAAATGCTATAAAAATGTGCTAGCCAATCATATGCCATAACAAGTCAATGTTCATAACAAGCCTGCAGTTGCTGTTGTGGCACTGTAAGACAAACTATATGTTCTTTAATATGCATATGCAATTTAAGAAAAATAAAGAATTAAAAAAAAAAAAAGAATGCACAATCAACTTACACCTTAAATGTACAGCAAAAGGGGAGATGGTAAGCACTAAATAACAGCAGGAGGGCAGCAACCCAAAAAAAGGGAATCCCTCAAGACCCTAGGACCAAACCTCTGGAATAAAAGGGAATCATGACATGTCACACATGTCATGTGTCCTTAAGGGGTTAAAAAAACAGGATGAGTAGTAAAAAAACAGAGGTAAGGGCTGCGCCACAATCTAGTAATAACAATCAATAGGAGACAGACAAAAATGTCTAGGTGATAGTATAATAGTCAAGTAACAACAAGAATCAATACAAAACAGACCAGAATGTCTAGGTAATAGTTCAACAACAGGAAAGGCTGTGCCTATAAAATGAAAAAATAGAGTCTCACTAAAATAGCAGGATAAAATAGGTGTGTAATCCTCAGGAGTTGATCCATCCGGATAGTAAAATTATTTGTATAAAGTCTCACTAATAACAGAATAAAATAAGGTTACAATCCTCAGGAGTTGATCCGTCTGGATGGTTTAGAATACCGATATATGTGTAGAGACAAAGGGGAGATACGCGAACAGTCAGTAGTGCAATAAGCCATGATCCAAGGATAAAATGTAGGCATGTGCATGGGGAAAATTTGTGGTTCGGGATTTTCGCAATTCGGCACTTCGGCACTTCAACACTTCAGAAATTCGACACTTCGGCACTTCTTTTGCAGCCGCTTAGTAGATAACTCCCTAATTCCCACGGTATTAGGGAGTTATCTACCAAAAGGCTGAAAGACCTAAATTGGTATTTTAGCCAAATTTACTAATACTAAGTATAAATTACTTAGTATTAGTAAAATTTGCCCCTACTCGCTATACCGCGAGTAGGGGCATGTCTAGTAAACAGTGAGCAGACTGTGGCTGCTCACTGTTAAATAAAAAAAAAATAGGGTCCCCCCTCTCTAAAGTAAAATGATGGGGGGGGACCTAATGTCCTCCCCCCTGGCCCCCACCCCTGAGCGGCGGGTGGGGGCCCTACAGTAAAATAAGGGGGGACACCTAATGTCCTCTCCCCTGGCCCCCACCCCTGAGCGGTGGGTGGGGGCCCTAAATACTAATAAGGGGGGGACCTAATGTCGTCCCTCCTGGCCCCCACCCCTGAGCGGCGGGTGGGGGCCCTAAATTGGAATAAGGGGGGGACCTAATGTCCTCGACCCTGGCCCCCACCCCTTAGCGGCGGGTGGGGAACCTAAATACTACTAAATACTAATAAGGGGGGACCTAATGTCCTCCCCCCTGTGCCCCCACCCCTGAGTGGCGGGTGGGGGCCCAAAATACTATTAAGGGGGGAACCTAAGGTCCACCACCTGGCCCCCACCCTGAGCGGTCAGAGTGCTGTGACAGGTAAATGACTTACCTGTCAGTCTCTTCATTTACTTGTCAGAGCACTCTGATTGGATGGCTTAAACCCACCAATCAGGGTGCTCGGAGCCTAAATGCAGGGTGGGGCAAGGCTTTATAAGCATTCCCCCGCCCTGCAGAGCTCAGTCTGTGCGGAGCCCTCCATGGGTGAAGATGTTTTGTTTTTTTTGCGCTCTTTTTTTTTTTTTTTTTTTTTTATTGCGTTGGTTATTATGGTTTTTTATTTGGCCTTTTTTGGGGGCTGAGAAAAGAAGATTTTAGAAGAAAGAAAACATCGAATGGTAAGTTTTTTGTTTTTTTACAGGTACTTAGTTAAAGGTCCCCCCCCTCATTATTTTTAGGGTGATGGTGTTAACTACGGGGTTTATTTTTTGGGGGGGGAGGGTGGTGACTAGGGGTTCTGGGACCCCTAGTCACCTGGGAGGGTGGGTTAACATTTTTTGTTTAGGGCCCACACCCGCCGCTCAGGGGTGGGGGCCGGGGGGGAGGACATTAGGTCCCCCCTTATTAGTATTTAGGGCCCCCACCCGCCGCTCAGGGGTGGGGGCCAGGTGGGAGGACAGTAGGTGTCCCCCCCTTATTCCAATTTAGGGCCCCCACCCACTGCTCAGGGGTAGGGGCCAGGGGGGAGGACATTAGGTCCCCCCTTATTAGTATTTAGGGCCACCACCTACCACTCAGGGGGAGGACATTAGTTCCCCCCCCCCCTTATTTTACTGTAGGGCCCCCACCCACCACTCAGGTGTGGGGGCCAGGGGGAGGACATTAGGTTCCCCCCTTATTCTGATTTAGGGACCCCACCCGCCGCTCAGGGGTGGGGGCCCAGGGGGAGGACAATAGGTCCCCCCCATTATTTTACATGAATCCCGGCTAACAATAGAAGCTAGCGAAATGCCATCTATGTCAAAAGCCCGAACGTGTGAAATGAGATGGAAAGATACCAGATAAAGTAAAAGAGTACATTTTGCCAAAAGCTAACACAACGAAAACGATGGATCATCTGGCCAGTCCCAAAGGAAACAAAGGACCACAACTACGTCCCAAAGTCGACAAATAAGTGGGTTTTGACCGACTGGTAAGCCTTGGATCAGTACATGCACAGATTAAATGGCTGAACGTGTAACGTTAATGGAACAATTCGAACAACCCAAAGCTCATCGTTGAGATAGTTCAATATGACTGGAAGAGGTGCATTAAAGGCATCAGAGTTAGTGATGTCCCGAACTGTTCGCCCGTGAATAGTTCCCGGCGAACATCGCTTGTTCACGTTTGCCACGGATGGCGAACACATGCGCTGTTCGGTCCGCCCCCTATTCGTCATCATTGAGTAAAATTTGACCCTGGCCTGTACCTCACAGTCAGCAGGCACATTCCAGCCATTCAGCAGCAGACCCTCCCACCTCCTGGACAGCATCCACTTTACATTCATTGTGAAGCTGCATTCTTAATGAGAGTAGGGACAGTGTAGCTGCTGCTGATTTGACAGGGAAATTGATAGCTAGGCTAGTGTATTCAGTGTCCACTACAGTCCTGAATGACTCATCTGATCTCTGCTGTAAGGACAGCACCCCAAAAAGGGGGCTAGAACATCAGTCTGCTTTTTTTTTTCTGTGTAATGTAATTGCAGTTGCCTGCCTGCCAGCCAGCATGTGTGTCAGGCTCACAGCATATACTGTGCCAATTGCCCAGTGCCACCACTCACTCACTGGTGTCACAATAGCTTGGATTTAAACAAAAAAATTTTTTTTTTAATGTAGTATAATAGCAGTCAGTTTCCTTCACTAGTATGCGTTTCAGGGCCTGCCCAGTGCCACCACTCACTCACTGGTGTCACAATAACTTGCATTTAACAAAAAAATAACTTTTTGGACTGTAATATAATAGCAGTCAGTTTCCTTCACTAGTGTGCATTTCAGGGTCTGCCAGGGCACAGTGTCACACCAGTGCAACTCATATCTGGTGTAACAGTAGTGTACATTTAAAAAAAAAAAAAATACAATTTTGACTGTAATAGATTGAATAGCAGTTAGTTGTCTGCCAGCGTGTGTGTCAGGCTCGCAGCGTATACTGTGCCCACTTGCCCAGTGCCACCACTCATATCTGGTGTCACAATAGCTTGCATTTAACAAAAAAAAACTTTTTGGACTGTAATATAATAGCAGTCAGTTTCCTTCACTAGTGTGCATTTCAGGGTCTGCCAGGGCACAGTGTCACACCAGTGCAACTCATATCTGGTGTAACAGTAGTGTACATTTAAAAAAAAAAAAATACAATTTTGACTGTAATAGATTGAATAGCAGTTAGTTGTCTGCCAGCGTGTGTGTCAGGCTCACAGCGTATACTGTGCCCACTTGCCTAGTGCCACCACTCACTCACTGGTGTCCTAATAGCTTGCATTTAACAAAAACAAAACTTTTTTGACTGTAATATAATAGCAGTCAGTTTCCTTCACTAGTGTGCCTTTCAGGGCCTGCCCAGTGCCACCACTCACTCACTGGTGTCCCAATAGCTTGCATTTAAAAAAAACTAAACTTTTTTGACTGTAATATAATAGCAGTCAGTTTCCTTCACTAGTGTGCGTTTCAGGGCCTGCCAGGACACAGTGTCGCACCAGAGCAACTCATATCTGGTGTAACAGTAGTGTACATTTAAAAAAAAAATAATACAATTTTGACTGTAATAGATTGAATAGCAGTTAGTTGTCTGCCAGCATGTGTGTCAGGCTCACAGCGTATACTGTGCCCACTTGCCCAGTGCCACCACTCATATCTGGTGTCACAATAGCTTGCATTTAAAAAAAAACTAAACTTTTTTGACTGTAATATAATAGCAGTCAGTTTCCTTCACTAGTGTGCGTTTCAGGGCCTGCCCAGTGCCACCACTCACTCACTGGTGTCACAATAGCTTGCATTTAAAAAAAAAAAAAACTTTTTGCACTGTAATATAATAGCAGTCAGTTTCCTTCATGAGTGTGCGTTTCAGGGCCTGCCAGGGCACAGTGTCACACCAGTGCAACTCATATCTGGTGTAACAGTAGTGTACATTTAAAAAAAAAAATACAATTTTGACTGTAATAGATTGAATAGCAGTTAGTTGTCTGCCAGCGTGTGTGTCAGGCTCACAGCATATACTGTGCCCACTTGCCCAGTGCCACCACTCATATCTGGTGTCACAATAGCTTGCATTTAAAAAAAACTAAACTTTTTTGACTGTAATATAATAGCAGTCAGTTTCCTTCACTAGTGTGCGTTTCAGGGCCTGCCCAGTGCCACCACTCACTCACTGGTGTCACAATAGCTTGCATTTAAAAAAAAAAAACTTTTTGGACTGTAATATAATAGCAGTCAGTTTCCTTCACGAGTGTGCGTTTCAGGGCCTGCCAGGGCACAGTGTCACACCAGTGCAACTCATATCTGGTGTTACAGTAGTGTACATTTTAAAAAAAAATAAAAAATTTAGACTGTAATAGATTGAATAGCAATTAGTTGTCTGCCAACGTGTGTGTCAGGCTCGCAGCGTATACTGTGCCCACTTGCCCAGTGCCACCACTCATATCTGGTGTCACAACAGCTTGCATTTAACAAAAAAAAACTTTAGGAACTGTAATATAATAGCAGTCAGTTTCCTTCACGAGTGTGCGTTTCAGGGCCTGCCCAGTGCCACCACTCACTCATATCTGGTGTCCCAATAGCTTGCATTTAAAAAAAAAAAACTAAACTTTTTGGACTTTAATATAATGGCAGTCAGTTTCCTTCACGAGTGTGCGTTTCAGGGCCTGCCAGGGCACAGTGTCACACCAGTGCAACTCATATCTGTTGTCACAGTAGCTTGCACGCATAGTACCACTAATGGAAAAAAAAAATGATAGGCAGAGGCAGGCCACCCCGCAGGGGCCGTCGTGGTCGTGGTTCTGTGATTCCCTGTGGCCCTAGAATAATGCCCAGTGTTCAGAGGCCACGTACCCTGAACTTGAAAAGTTCTGAGGACATAGTTGACTGGCTAACACAGGACACCCAATCTTCTACAGCTTCCGCTCGGAACCTCGACGCACCATCCTCCTCCAGCTTAGCTTCGGGCACCTCTCAAGTTACCACTCGCCCGCCTGCCGCCACCACCAACACTAGCACCACAGCCGCTTCACTTGGCATGTCAGAGGAGTCATTTACACATCAGTTGGAAAAAATGAGTGATGCGCAACCATTATTGCCAGAGGATGTAGATAACAGGGATATGTCTCAGTCAGGCAGCATTAAACACGTACGGTGTGATGATGATATTGTACCCACTGCTGCTTCCTTTGCTGAGTTGTCAGATACAAGTGAAGCAGTTGATGATGACCATGCGTCCATGGATGTCACATGGGTGCCCGCTAGAAGAGAAGCAGAACAGGGGGAGACTTCAGATTGGGAGACAGAGAAGAGGAGGAGGAGACGAGTTGGAAGCAGGGGGAGGTCGTCGCAAGGAGCTAGTGGCACAGTCAGACAGCATGCATCGGCACTCGGGGTCAGCCCGACAGCACGCCAATCAACGCATGCTGTGTCCACCACCAGAATGCCTTCATTGCAGAGCTCAGCAATGTGGCATTTTTTTTGTGTGTCTGCCTCTGACAACAGATATGCCATTTGCAACCTGTGCCAAAAGAAACTGAGTCGTGGGAAGTCCAACACCCACCTAGGTACAACTGCTTTGCGTAGGCACATGATCGCACATCACAAACGCCTATGGGATCAACACATGAGTACAAGCAGCACACAAACTCAAAGCCGCCATCCTCCTCCTGGTCCAGCATCTTCAGCCACGTCAACCACTGCTGTCCTCCTTGCCCCCTCTCAACCATCCGCCACTCCGTCTCTCGCCTTGAGCAGTTCCCGCTCATCTGCCCACAGTCAGGTGTCTGTCAAGGACATGTTTGAGCATAAGAAGCCAATGTCAGAAAGTCACCCCTTGCCCAGCATCTGACAGCTGGCTTGTCTGAACTACAAGCTGGTGGAGTCTGAGGCGTTCAAAAATTTTTTAGCTATTGGGACACAGCAGTGGAAGGTACCCGGACGAAATTTCTTTACACAAAAGGCAATCCCCAACCTGTACTCGATTGTGCAAAAGGAAGTAATGGCATGTCTGGCACACAGTGTTGGGGCAAGGGTCCTTCTGACCACTGATACCTGGTCTGCAAAGCATGGTCAGGGCAGGTATATCACCTACACTGCGCATTGGGTAAACCTGCTGACGGCTGCCAAGCATGGAATGCGTGGCTCTGCAGAGGAGTTGGTGACACCGCCACGACTTGCAGGCAGGCCTGCTGCCACCTCCTCTACTCCTCCTACTCCATCCTCTTCCATAACCTCCTCGGCTGAGTCCTCTTCTGCTGCTGCGTCTTGCTCCACATCAACGGCACCCCCCCCAGCTCCCCAGGTACTATTCTACATCCCGGATACGGCAGTGTCACGCCGTCTTGGGTTTGACTTGCTTGAAAGCAGAGAGTCACACCGGACCAGCACTCCTGTCCGCCCTGAACGCACAGGTGGAAAAGTGGCTGACTCCGCACAAACTGGAGATCGGCAAAGTGGTTTGTGACAACGGAAGAAATTTGTTGGCGGCATTGAATTTGGGCAAGTTGACACATGTGCCGTGCATGGCACATGTGTGTAATCTGATCGTACAATGCTTTGTGCATAAGTACCCAGGCTTACAGGACGTCCTGAAGCAGGCCAGGATCGGCTTGGGGATGTCCGGAGGAGTACTCACAGATCACTATTCAAGGTCTGTTTGTCTGGATAACCCGTCAGCATTGCCATTTTGCTTCCCAGGGCGATAGTGAATTGTAAAGTCAAAAGGCTGTAGCGCCAAACTCCAGCGCAACAGCCTAGCATTGTCTCCTGACACCCTGTTCACTCACACCAACGGGTTGTGCTCATTGAGTAAGGTAAACGGTTGTATATACGAGTAAAGTTGCAGCTTTTTGAGGGCCCACACCACCGCCAGGCACTCCTTTTCAATGGCAGTGTATCTACTTCCCTGGGCAAAAGTTTCCGGCTTAGATAAGCCCCGGGTTGCTCGCCGCCATCTGCTCCGACTTGGCTCAGTACTGCTCCCAATCCAAACATAGAAGCGTCTGTATGGACGAGAAAGCGTTTAGTTGGATCAGGAGCAGAAAGTACAGGTGATTTAATGAGCGCCGTCTTGAGCTGTTGGAAGGCCTGTTCACACTCTGGGGCCCATACTACTATCTTGGGGAGGTTTTTACGTGTTAGATCCGTTAGAGGTTTAGCTAGGGTGCTGTAATTAGCTACAAATTTCCTGTAGTACCCTGCGGTACCCAGGAATGCGAGGACCTGGTTTTTAGTGCGGGGGGTTGGCCACTTGGCGACTGCCTCTATTTTAGCGGGTTCTGGTTTCTGTAGCAGGCTCCCGACTCTGTGCCCTAAGTATTGAACTTCTGCCATTCCTATATGGCACTTACTGGGCTTTAGGGTCAGTCCGGCCTCCCTAAACCGCTCTAGTACGGCTCCTATGTGGGTCAGGTGTTCGGGCCAGGAGCAGCTAAAATGGCTATATCATCCAAGTAGGCGCAGGAATACTCCGGAAACCCATCCAGTAGCCGATCTACCATCCTCTGAAAGTTAGCCGGGGCATTCTTCATCCCGAATGGCATGACCTTAAACTGATACAGGCCAAACGGGGTGACATATGCCAACTTGTGGATGGCGTCCTCGGCTAATGGAATTTGCCAGTACCCCTTGCACAGATCTATTGTGGTGAGGTACTGGCCTCTGGCCATTTTGTCTAGGAGCTCGTCTATCAGGGGCATAGGGTAGGAGTCTGAGGTTGTTTTATCGTTTAGCCTCCGGTAGTCTACACAGAAACGGGTCGTGCCGTCCCGTTTCGGTACTAGTACTACCGGGGTGGCCCAGGGGCTGTCAGAGTGTTCTATCACCCCTAATTGCATAATTTCCTCAATTTCTTTCCGCATATTTTCTTTAACTGCTTCGGGTTTGCGATAGGCGGTTTGGCGAAGGGGGGTCAGGTCTAGGGTTTCAACTTTGTGAGTGGTTAACGGAGTATACCCAGGTAGGTTGGAAAACGTGTCCCCCTTGTCCTGGATTAGTCTTTGGACCTGGGTTCCTGGGGGTCTAACCGTTCTCCTAACTGTTCTTCTCCCAGGTATCCGCTCTGGCCCTCTTGGTCTAGGAGATCTGGGAGTGGCAAATTATCATAATCTTCAGTGGCAGGTGCACAGATCGCGGTTACCTCTTCCGTGCGCTTGTGGTATGGCTTGAGCATGTTCACCGGGAGCATGTGCTTGCCTCCTGTGCCTGTGACCGCACCGATCACAAAGGTGGTATCACAAACCTGCTCTACCACCTTGTATGGGCCCTGCCAGGAAGCCTGCAGCTTGTCCTTGTGGACAGTGTCAATCCATATCTGCCAAGTGACCCTATGTAGGGGGAACAGTCCCTATTCTGCCCTGTGTCAGTGTGTATCAGGGTCTCTGAGGACAGGTGTCAATCCATATCTGCCAAGTGACTCTATGTAGAAGGAACAGTCCCTATTCTGCCCTGTGTCAGTGTGTATCATGGTCTCTGAGGACAGGTGTCAATCCATATCTGCCAAGTGACCCTATGTAGGGGGAACATTCCCTATTCTGCTCTGTGTGAGGAGGAGGAACGGGAAATGAGTAGCTCGGCATCCAACCTTGTGCAAATGGGATCTTTCATGCTGTCGTGCCTGTTGAGGGACCCTCGTATAAAATGGCTGAAGGAGAACAACCTGTACTGGGTGTCCACGCTACTAGACCCCCGGCATAAGCAGACAGTGGCGGAAATGTTACCGAATTACAAGTCGGAAAGGATGCAGCATTTGAAAAATAAATTAAAAAGTATGCTTTACACAGCTTATAAGGGTGATGTCACAGCACAACGGAATCTAACAGGGGAAGAGGTGAAAGTCATCCTCCTCCTCCGACGACCACGCCATATCTGCCAAGTGACCCTATGTAGGGGGAACAGTCTCTATTCTGCTCTGTGTCAGTGTGTTTCAGGGATCCTTAGGACAGGTGTCAATCCATATCTGCCAAGTGACCCTATGTAGGGGGAACAGTCTCTATTCTGCTCTGTGTCAGTGTGTAACAGGGATCCTTAGGATAGGTGTCAATCCATATCTGCCAAGTGACCCTATGTAGGGGGAACAGTCCCTATTCTGCTCTGTGTCAGTGTGTATCAGGGTCCCTGAGGACAGGTGTCAATCCAAATCTGCCAAGTGACCCTATGTAGGGGGAACAGTCCCTATTCTGCTCTGTGTCAGTGTGTATCAGGGATCCTTAGGATAGGTGTCAATCCATATCTGCCAAGTGACCCTATGTAGGGGGAACAGTCTCTATTCTGCTCTGTGTCAGTGTGTTTCAGGGATCCTTAGGACAGGTGTCAATCCATATCTGCCAAGTGACCCTATGTAGGGGGAACAGTCTCTATTCTGCTCTGTGTCAGTGTGTAACAGGGATCCTTAGGATAGGTGTCAATCCATATCTGCCAAGTGACCCTATGTAGGGGGAACAGTCCCTATTCTGCTCTGTGTCAGTGTGTATCAGGGTCCCTGAGGACAGGTGTCAATCCAAATCTGCCAAGTGACCCTATGTAGGGGGAACAGTGCCTATTCTGCTCTGTGTCAGTGTGTATCAGGGTCCCTGAGGACAGGTGTCAATCCATATCTGCCAAGTGACCCTATGTAGGGGGAACAGTCCCTATTCTGCTCTGTGTCAGTGTGTATCAGGGATCCTTAGGATAGGTGTCAATCCATATCTGCCAAGTGACCCTATGTAGGGGGAACAGTCTCTATTCTGCTCTGTGTCAGTGTGTTTCAGGGATCCTTAGGACAGGTGTCAATCCATATCTGCCAAGTGACCCTATGTAGGGGGAACAGTCTCTATTCTGCTCTGTGTCAGTGTGTAACAGGGATCCTTAGGATAGGTGTCAATCCATATCTGCCAAGTGACCCTATGTAAGGGGAACAGTCCCTATTCTGCTCTGTGTCAGTGTGTATCAGGGTCCCTGAGGACAGGTGTCAATCCAAATCTGCCAAGTGACCCTATGTAGGGGGAACAGTCCCTATTCTGCTCTGTGTCAGTGTGTATCAGGGATCCTTAGGATAGGTGTCAATCCATATCTGCCAAGTGACCCTATGTAGGGGGAACAGTCCCTATTCTGCTCTGTGTCAGTGTGTATCAGGGTCCCTGAGGATAGGTGTCAATCTATATCTGCCAAGTGACCCTATGTAGGAGGAACAGTCCCTATTCTGCTCTGTGTCAGTGTGTAACAGGGATCCTTAGGATAGGTGTCAATCCATATCTGCCAAGTGACCCTATGTAGGGGGAACAGTCCCTATTCTGCTCTGTGTCAGTGTGTATCAGGGTCCCTGAGGACAGGTGTCAATCCATATCTGCCAAGTGACCCTATGTAGGGGGAACAGTCCCTATTCTTCTCTGTGTCAGTGTGTATCAGGGTCTCTGAGGACAGGTGTCAATCCATATGTCTAGGTGTCAATATGTCAGGTGTCAATCCATATCCATTGTGATTTAGGAATGTTAGGTGATTTATGCCCTTCATGGATTAAAACCAGACTCTGCATCAACTGTGTAATTTTCCATGCGAGTTTTGCCATGGATCCCCCTCCGGCATGCCACAGTCCAGGTGTTAGTCCCCTTGAAACAACTTTTCCATCACTTTTGTGGCCAGAAAGAGTCCCTGTGGGTTTTAAAATTCGCCTGCCCATTGAAGTCAATGGCGGTTCGCCGGTTCGCGAATGTTTGCGGAAGTTCCCGTCCGCTGTTCGCGAACCAAAAATTTTCTGTTCGCGACATCACTGTCAGGATCGGGAAAGGGATCCAACACGCAGAGTACAAAGAGTAGCAGATACGTATACCGGACCTTAGAATGGCCGGACTTAACGTAATACTACGTATAGAATGGTCAGGGACAAGCCGAGGTCGAGGAAACGAGAAGACAGGTAAGCGAGAGACAAGCCGGGTCAAGGATAACAGAGAAGACAGGTAAGTAATAACAAAGCCGGGTCAGAACCAAAAGACAAGAGAATACAAGAGCACTGTGTGACTAGACTGGCTAGAACCACGACAGGGCAATGAGCAAATGCTGAGAGCTCCCTTAAATACCCTGGTTCTAGAGACTAATCACGCCTCCGCCGAGACCTGATTCGTGTCCGGGATTTGACTGACAGGTCGGGCTAGTTTGGCGTCATGACGTCGACTATTGAGCGTCACGTTACAAAAAGGCATAGTTCTCTCGCGGGCGGCGTTTACATGCGCGAGGGGACCGCGAGGAACGGAAGAATCATGCCGTCTGGATGGAAAAACGTCTAAGTCTCTACCCGTCTCAGGGGTAGAGACTGCAGGTACCCTGACAGTACCCCCCCTCTCAGAAACGCCCACCGGGCGGAAGGAACCGGGACGAGATGGAAAGCGGGAATGAAAAGCCCTGCGAAGACGAGGAGCATGGACATCCTCCTGTGGTACCCAGGTCCTCTCTTCTGGACCATATCCCTTCCAGTCAACCAGGTATTGGATTTTCCCCCGGGAGATTCGAGAATCGATGATGGAGTTGATTTCGTACTCCTCCTGACCCTCAACCTGAACAGAGTGAGGAGAGGAGACCTTGGAGGAGAATCTGTTACAGATCAGGGGTTTTAGCAAGGAAACATGAAAGGAATTAGGAATACGTAAGGCAGAGGGAAGCGCTAGGCGATACGCAACAGGATTAATTCGATTCAGAATCCTATAGGGTCCAATGTAGCGAGGAGCGAATTTCATAGACGGTACTTTCAAACGAATGTTTCTAGTACTCAACCATACCCTATCACCAGGTACAAAACTAGGAGCCGGCCTTCTGCGTTTGTCAGCGTGTTTTTTATACAGTATAGAATTATGTCGAGTCTGATCCCACAACTTCTTCAGATTGGCAACATGAGTATCAACCGACGGTACCCCCTGGGAAGAAGGAACCGAGGGAAGAATGGAAGGATGAAAACCATAATTCATGAAAAAGGGGCTAGAGCGAGTTGAATCGCAAACAAGATTATTGTGTTCGAACTCTGCCCAAGGAATCAGACCGACCCAATCGTCCTGGTGTTCAGAAACAAAACAACGCAGATATTGTTCAATCTTTTGATTGGTACGTTCAGCGGCTCCGTTAGACTGAGGGTGATAAGCAGAAGAAAAATTCAATTTAATGCCTAGTTGAGAACAGAATGATCTCCAGAAACGTGAAACAAACTGGGAACCTCTATCAGAAGTAATCTCGGAAGGTATCCCATGTAAGCGAAAGATCTCTTTAGCAAAAATCTCCGCTAATTCAGGTGAAGTCGGAAGTTTAGGTAAAGGCACGAAATGAGCCATCTTGGTAAACCTATCCACCACTGTGAGAATAACAGTGTGTTTTTTCGAAACAGGCAAATCCACAATAAAATCCATCGCCAAACAAGACCAAGGTTTTTCTGGAACTTCCAGGGGATGTAAGAGACCACAAGGAAGCGAATGAGGTAGTTTGGTCTTAGTACAGACCTCACAGGCTCCGATAAAATGTTTTGCGAACGCCCGGATGACCAGCCACCTTACTCTCGTGAAGACACTGTAAGAGCTCCAGTTGGAGTTCAGGAGGAACGAAGTGTCTAGACGCAGGAGTCAGTCTAGGTGCCAGATGCTGCAAGCTCCTGATCTGATCAAGAAGCGGAGAATGGATTTTGAGAGTTGTGTTAGCGATAATATTACACTTAGGTACTATAGAGGATAAAACCGGCTCAGATATGGCAGAAGGTTCATGTTGGCGAGACAAGGCATCAGCTTTAGAATTCTTAGAACCAGGCCTATATGTGAGTATGTAATTGAAGTGAGTAAGGAATATAGACCAACGGGCCTGTCTCGATGATAATCGTTTAGCCTCCCCAATATAGGATAAGTTTTTATGATCCGTCAAAATGGTAACAGGATGCAAAGTTCCCTCCAATAGATGTCTCCACTCCTTTAAAGCCATGATAACCGCTAGGAGTTCCCTGTCACCAATGTCATATCTGCTCTCAGTACCCGATAATTTTTTGGAAAAATACCCACATGGATGTAATGGTTTATCCACACCCAACCTTTGGGACAGGATGGCATCTATACCCGTCTCAGAAGCGTCAACTTCGAGTAGGAAAGGCAGTGTAGTATCAGGGTGAACTAAAATTGGTGCGGAAGCAAACAGCTCCTTGAGAGTCTTAAAAGCCAGAAGTGCTTCAGTAGACCAATTCTTAGTGTCAGCCCCTTGTCTGGTCATATTGGTGATAGGAGCAATAATAGAGGAGTAACCCTTAATGAAACGTCTGTAATAATTAGAGAAACCAATAAATCTCTGAATGGCCTTGAGACCCTTAGGTAAAGGCCAATCTAAAATGGATTGGAGTTTCTCCGGGTCCATTTCAAACCCCTCTCCAGAAATCACGTAACCAAGAAAGAAAGTCTGGGATTGGTCAAAGCTACATTTCTCTAATTTGCAGGACAAGCCATGTTGAAGAAGTTTGTGCAAAACCCTTCTGACCTGTCCGTGGTGAGTCTCAATATCCCTGGAATGTATAAGTATATCATCGAGGTATACAATAACACAGACATGTTGAAACTCCCTAAGAACTTCATTAATTAGATCCTGAAATACCGCCGGGGCATTACAGAGACCAAAAGGCATTACTGTATACTCATAGTGCCCATAACGAGTATTGAACGCAGTCTTCCACTCGTGTCCCTGCTGAATTCTCACCAAGTTATAGGCACCTCTGAGGTCTAACTTAGTGAAAATCTTGGAACCCTTTAATCGATCAAAAAGCTCAGTGATCAAGGGGATCGGATAGGCATTTCTAATGGTTATCTTGTTCAAACCTCGGTAGTCAATGCAAGGTCTTAAAGAACCATCCTTCTTTTTAACAAAAAAAAATCCAGCCCCAGCAGGGGAGGAGGATCTCCTAATGAACCCTTTGTCTAGGTTTTCACGAATATACTCCTCTAAGACTACGTTCTCATTCGTAGACAAAGGGTATACATGGCCCCTGGGAGGCATAGTACCAGGAAGTAAATTAATTTTGCAATCAAAAGGCCTGTGTGGTGGTAAGGTATCAGCCTTTCCTTTGTCAAATACCGCCTTTAAATCTAGATACAAGGACGGTATCTGTACTTTAGTAGAGTCGGTAGAGTTATTAAGTGTGTTAACAATACAAAGGGGTGACACTCTCTTTAAACATCTCTCTTGACAACCCTGACCCCACGAGACTATTTCCCCTGATTTCCAATCTATAATGGGGTTATGTCTCTTCAGCCAGGAGTATCCCAGGACTATGGGAACAGAAGGAGATGAAATGAGTAGTAGAGATATCTCCTCCTTGTGTAGAATACCAGTAGTTAAGTTACTCCACAATACATACACAGTCCCTCCCTTCTCCTGTACTGTCTCTCCTCTTCTGAGAGGCGAGTAAGGCCTATCTGCATAGGTTCTGGAAACTGTGGAGTTTTGGTTTCAGGACTTTGAAATGATGGAGCTAGTCTAAAGGAAGGTCTACCGGTTCTATCTCGAGTGTTCTGCCTCTCTCTTAGACGTTCGTCAATGCGAGAGATAAAGGAAATTAAGTCCTCCAAATTCTTGGGAAGCTCTCTCGTCGCTACCTCGTCAAGTATTACATCGGATAATCCGTTTAAAAATACGTCTATATAAGCCTGTTCATTCCACTTAACCTCTGCCGCCAAAGACCTGAACTCTAGTGCGTAATCCACAAGTGTTCGGTTCTCTTGTCTAAGGCGCAACAGTGATCTAGCTGCATTGACCTTTCTGCCAGGGGGGTCAAAAGTTCTTTTAAAAGCAGCTACAAAGGCATTATAGTTATAGACTAATGGATTATCATTCTCCCACAACGGATTAGCCCATCTCAGAGCCCTCTCAATGAGTAAGGTGATAATAAATCCCACCTTTGCCCTATCAGTAGGGTAGGAACGGGGTTGTAGCTCGAAATGGATACTGATCTGGTTCAAAAAGCCACGACACCTTTCAGGAGAACCAGCATAACGTACAGGTGGGGTAACTCGGGAAGAAGCACCTACAGTGGCTACCTCTAGCCCTGAACTCACAGGAGGAATAGAAGTATTACGCATCTCCTCAGGTGGATTATTAGGACGTGATAGTAACGCCTGTAGTGCTAGTGCCATCTGATCCATTCTATGCTCCATGGCGTCAAACCTAGGATCAGGAGAACCAAGCTGACAGTTTGTACCTGCAGGATCCATTGGCCCTGTCGTAATGTCAGGATCGGGACAGGGATCCAACACGCAGAGTACAAAGAGTAGCAGATACGTATACCGGACCTTAGAATGGCCGGACTTAACGTAATACTACGTATAGAATGGTCAGGGACAAGCCGAGGTCGAGGAAACGAGAAGACAGGTAAGCGAGAGACAAGCCGGGTCAAGGATAACAGAGAAGACAGGTAAGTAATAACAAAGCCGGGTCAGAACCAAAAGACAAGAGAATACAAGAGCACTGTGTGACTAGACTGGCTAGAACCACGACAGGGCAATGAGCAAATGCTGAGAGCTCCCTTAAATACCCTGGTTCTAGAGACTAATCACGCCTCCGCCGAGACCTGATTCGTGTCCGGGATTTGACTGACAGGTCGGGCTAGAATGGCGTCATGACGTCGACTATTGAGCGTCACGTTACAAAAAGGCATAGTTCTCTCGCGGGCGGCGTTTACATGCGCGAGGGGACCGCGAGGAACGGAAGAATCATGCCGTCTGGATGGAAAAACGTCTAAGTCTCTACCCGTCTCAGGGGTAGAGACTACAGGTACCCTGACAATCACTAGTTCCAGGGAGTTCCAGGGATTTTTCTTGAGCCAGGAAGTTGAACCCATGATTCCCATAAAAGGTCTTTAGTGGCTTGCAATAAGCCATCAACATTCCAAGATCCCCTGAACACTTACTTGATGTAATACCCTCACTAGGACGGAAAAGGTGGGAACGCGTGTGCCCCAGAGGAGGCCGTACTCGAAGAAATGCATCCACCGCTTGCATTGGAAGCCAGCTGAAGAACCTTGGAAGTTGACAGTTAGAAACATAGAATGCGATAGCAGATAAGAACCATTCGGCCCATCTAGTTTGCCCAATTTTTTTAAACACTTTCATTAGTCCCTGGCCTTATCTTATAGCTAGGATAGCCTTATACCCACCCATGCTTAAACTCCTTCACTGTGTTAACCTCTACCACTTCAGCTGGAAGGCTTTTCCATGCATCCACTACCCTCTCAGTAAAGTAATACTTCCTGATATTATGTTTAAATATTTGCCCCTCTTATTTAAGACTATGTCCTTTTGTTGTGGTAGTTTTTTTTATTTGTAACCCTTTAAGACTGGAGGGCGTACTACACTTAAGTAATAGTTCACCCTCCGTTTTTTTGTTACTTTCCCGGTCACCGGCGATCCCACGCCGGCGATCGCGGTTGGGGGGACTCCCGGGGAGCCCCCCGCGGCACACAGACGTCCTGGGGGCCCCCCCGGCCATGTGAGAGTGAGGTCCTTGCGAGGACCTCACAATCACATGGCCGGGTTAGCTGGCTCAGGCATTGCCAGCAGGGGGACTAACTGTAATGACAGTTAGTCTCCCTGCTGGCTGGAAATCAAATAAAATGAATTAAATCAGTGTCAAAAAATAATAATATATACTTAGATCATATATATGCAATGTACAAACAAATACACACAAACACTGACAGACACAGATACACACAAACACTGACAGACATACAGACACACTGACAGACACATAGATACACACATACACAATGATAGACATACACAAACACACAAAGACACACTGACAGACAGACATATACACACATAGACACACTGACAGACAGACATATACACACACAGACAGACATATACACACACAGACAGACATACACACACACAGACACACTGACAGACAGACATACACACACAGACACACAGACAGACAGACATATACACACACAGACAGACATATACACACACAGACACACTGACAGACAGACATATACACACACAGACAGACATATACACACACAGACACACTGACAGACAGACATATACACACACAGACACACTTGACAGACAGACATACACACACACACAGACACACTGACAGACATATACACACACAGACACACTGACAGACAGACATACACACACATAGACACACTGACAGACAGACATATACACACACAGACAGACAGACCTATACACACACTGACAGATTCCTGGGATCCAAAGTGCTGCCTGAGGTAGGTGGGAGTTGGAGGAGCTGGTCCTGCCCAGCTCCCCTCCTCTCTGCCTTCTCCTGTTTCAGTCTTCTTGGGAGGAAGTCCTCCCATGCTGACTTGAATGTGGCCGGCTGTTGCTCCGCCCCTGCTCGGCGCCAGCCGCGCTGTGTGCTACAGAGGGAGCAGGGATATGACGTATTCATATCCCGCCCTCTCCACACAGTCCGCGGCACTGCAGTTGGCGCTCGGCCACGCTACAAGAAGTGACCGGCAGGAGAGGGGAGCTGTGCGCTTCCCTCCTGCCGGTCACCCGGACTTTTGCGCCCCCGGGCCGGTGCGCCCTAAGGCAGCCGCCTGTGCCGCCTTATGGACGCGCCGGCCCTGCATATACATACACTCACATACACTGTCTAGGTGTATTTTACTAGATTGTAGCCGTATTAGTCCAGTGATGTAGATGTAAAAAACAGATAACATTTGTATCTTGTAATACCTTTTTTATTGGACTAACAGAATTTTTTAATGACAAGCTTTCGGGATAACCTCCCTTTCTCAAGTCTGAAGCATTTCAAATGCTTCAGACTTGAGAAAGGGAGGTTATCCCGAAAGCTTGTCATTAAAAAATTCTGTTAGTCCAATAAAAAAGGTATTACAAGATACAAATGTTATCTGTTTTTTACATATATATACATATGCATATATATATCCATATATTAATTTTACACATATATTTATGTAATATTTTTACATAATTAGGTATCTTAATTAATTACAATTAGCGGGACCTGCCTGACAACCCATGCCGAAAGTAAAGGGAATTTCATTTGCTAGCACTATATTTAACCCTATAACTTTCCAAGACACCATAAAACCTGTACATGGGGGGTACTGTTCTACTTGGGAGACTTCGCTGAACACAAATATTGGTGTTTCAAAACAGTAAAATGTATTACAACATTGATATCGCCAGTAAAAGTGACGTTTTTTGCATTTTTCACGCACAAACAGCACTTACATGGACGATATTATTGCTGCGATACTTTTTACTGTTTTGAAACACAAATATTTGTGTTCAGTGAAGTCTCCCGAGTACAACAGTACCCCTCATGTGCAGGTTTTATGGTGTTTTCAAAAGTTACAGCGTCAAATATAAGGTGTGTGTTTCATTTTTTTTCACATAAAAATTCGCCAGAGTGGTTACGTTGCCTTTGAGACCCTATGGTAGCCCAAGAATGAAAATTACCCCTATGATGGCATACCATTTGCAATAGTAGACAACCCAAGATATTGCAAATGGGGTATGTCCAGTCTTTTTTAGTAGCCACTTAGAGAATGGGTCCAAGTACAGATCCCTGAGGTACCCCACTGGTAACTAGACCATGCTTTGAATATACTCAGTTGGCTACAACCCTCTGTTCCTGTCACTCAGCCACTGCCTTACCCATTCAACAATATTGGAATCCAAACTTAAAGGACCACTATAGGCACCCAGACCACTTCAGCTCAATGAAGTGGTCTGGGTGCCAGGTCCATCTAGGGTTAACCCTGCAGCTGTAAACATAGCAGATTCAGAGAAACTGCTATGTTTACAATAGGTTTAATCCAGCCTCTAGTGGCTGTTTCATTGAGTCATTCATTGATTTTCACAGTGAGAAGATGCTGCCGTCCATAGGAAAGCATTGAAAAATGCTTTCCTATGGACTGATTGAATGTGCGCGCGGCTCTTGCTGCGCATGTGCATTCGGCGGATGATGAGGGAGGAGGAGAGTCCCCAGCGTCGAGGGAGCCCGGCGCTGGATAAAGGTACCCTCTTAAGCCCGACAGGAGGGGGGCCATGGGGGGGGGGGGGGGGGACCTATTAACACTATAGTGCCAGGAAAACAAGTTTGCTATCCTGGCACTATAGTGGTCCTTTAAACATTGCAGTTTATTGATAAGCCATCTATGTGCAACAGTGTCAAAAGCCTTACTGAAATCTAGAAAACAAAACAATACTATCTCCACAATCCCGTGTGAATAGTGTGAAATAAGTATGCAGTATACTTATCAGGTAAATCAAGTGGACAGCCTTCCTTCTTTTAGACCAGAATACAAGCAAAACACATATGGGATACGGCTGTGGAATCTAGAAAGAACATAGGCAAAACATAGTGTAATACAATTTGAACAAATAATGTGCGCTGTTCAAAAATGCACTCACAAGATGTAGACGTATTATGCGCTCAAAGAGTGCCTCCCCCGATGTAATTGGGGGGCTATGGATCCCTCTCTGTTATGTGATAACTCTTCCTGTCTGCTCCTGGTGTATTTGAAAGGTTATTAAGTGATAATATTTAAGAATTCCTCGAGAAGAGCGTGGTTATCAGCAAACATCAGCATGGTTTTATGAACCTGATTGCATTCTACGAAGAAGAAAGTAGAAATATAGATCAGGGTGTTGCAGTGGATGTTATCTTTTTGGATTTTGCCATTTCCACACAATAGATTAGTGTTCAAATTCAAAGAAATCAGTCTAGAAAATTCTTGTTCTTATGTAGAACATTGGCTTAAAAACAGAGTACAGAGTGGGGGGCAGAGCCTGACTGCCAAAGCAAACGGTTGCATGATCTCTGAGCTCCTGAAAATGAGGGCCTGAATCGACATAATACTGCCTCTTCTACCAGTACTTTTGGGCTCCAGCGGATCCCCAAGCTTGTTTGGGGAAGGAAAAAAAAACTGAAGCCTGATAAACCCCGATTGGGGATGAACATCTGGGAAATGTGGCGGCAGGCAAAGAGCGCTCTTGGGCCCAAGATGGCGTCTCTCATGGGAGACTGCTCGGATTTCTCAGATGATCTGTCCAATGAGGTGGATTAGGGGTACTTACCCGCACCGGCAGTCACACCGCTGACAACAGGGCCGAATCTGGACTCTGCTCCGGTGACGACAACGTTCCTGAAGGAGCTCCTAGCGGACCTGCAATGGAACCTCATGGCTGACATGGCTACCATACGCAAGGATATACAGGTCCTGACAGGATATGGAAACGGCTTCAACCACAAAGTAAATTGCACCCTGTAACAGGCAGTCCACGACCTACAGCAACAAAACTTAATGCACGAGCGCCGTTTTGCGGCCCAGGAAGACACATGCCGCCGAAATAATGTCAAAATCAGGGGGATCTTGGACACCGTCCGTGAAGCAGTGCTACCACACCTGGTCAGACGCCTGCTGGCAGCCTTGTTAACACCACGACAGGCCAAAACAATAGAGATAGACGGGGTATTCCGGGTACCCAAATCGGTGAAGGCACCACCCACAGCCTCCAGAGACCTGGTGGTCCAGTTCCGAAGCGGGAAAGACAAAACTGCACTACTGGCAGCCTCCAGGGACAAGCCACCATACCATTTTGAAGAAATGGCGCTAAATTTCTATGCCAACCTCTCTTCCGTTCCCTAACCATCCTCCATGGAGACGTGACCCACACATTCCAAGACTTCAAGGAAGCCACGACAGTCTTACACATGCTTAAGGGCCTCCCTTAAGAAACTCTGGGCTGAGATAACCTACCCAAGGCACCCAAAATGGAACCCACTGACGGCTGCAGAGTTTGTGCCCAGACCGTACTTCCGAGCCACCACCTGAATGTAGCTGGAACTATCTTCTACCAAGAATGTACCAGACATCAGTTTCACTCATCCTTGCTAGCTCATGACAAATACCCCACCACTCTTATGACCCACATGTTCTCTACCCATTTGTCCCACCCCGCCTCCCCCATGCCTATGGGTGACATAAGCGCGGAGAATATTTCCCTGGTTGATGACAACAGCAAGGGCTAGATAAGACAGCCCCATACTGGAGGAAATGCTTCCCACAAGCGACTGAGACCCTTAGTTATGTTTTTATGAGCCTTCTAGTATTACTGTTTACTTTCTAATGACAGAGCCACGACTATGCCTCTACATAAAAACCCACAGTACGACTTTTGTACCTGTTACAACTACAATGCCTATATGTGTGTAATGCTCTATATACTTCTTATGGTTTTTTTTTGCTATGCAAACCACATGTCTACAGACAGTTGTCATTAATGGTGCATTTTCAAGCTGGGCAGAGTTGTCATGTGGTGGTTCTGTTCTGGGATTCTTTCTATTTAACATGTTTATAAATGATCTTTAAAAAAGCATTGAAAATCATGTTTCAGCTTTTGCAGTTGACACAAAACTCTGTAAAGTAATACAATGTGAGCAAGATATTACTTTGCTGCACAGGGATTTAGATAGACTGGGGGACTGGGCACTCAAATGGCAGATGAAACTTAATGCAGAAAATGTTATGCACTTCGGCATAAAGAATGCACAAGCTTCCACAGGGCCGCCACCAGAAATTTTGGGGCCCCTAACTGAGCTCAGGGTCTGGGCCCCTGGGGGCCCGCCTCCAAAACCGCCCACAGAGACCGCCTCCAAATCCCACCCACAGGAATACACACACAGACACAAACACATTCACTGATACAAAAGGACACAGATACACACACACACACACACACACAGATACATACTAACAGACACACATACTGATACGCATATAGGCACACATACTGACACACAAATACTGAGACATACACACATATACAGACACACAGGCGTACATAGTGACAGACACATACTAACA